>NW_027499217.1:0-118888 GCF_021521415.1 Bidens hawaiensis | reverse complement strand
GTAATTGTATAATATTAGGATGAAGATCGAGAGAGGATTTGGACAAAGGTTCGTTAATTAATTCTCTCCAAACTTTTAATTAAAACGTGAACAGTGTTCACTATATATAGAAGATAGGTCTGGTTCGCTAACATTCCCTAGCGAACCAGACACTACTTCGTTACATACATAAATAAACAAACTATCTTAACAAATCACCCCCTGATTCGTTAACATCCCCTAACGAATCAGGAGGGAATAAGCTTAAGTCTTAGTTCGCCACATAAGCTTTAACGAACTAGACATAACCTTAGCGAACTAGAGAATAACTTAATAGATTATTACATTAAATATCAAATAAAAACGTTAACGATTGTTACAAAGACTCAAGACGCAAAGCCGTGCAATAACAGACATCCCCTCGTCTTGAGCTCTTTGTCTTTAAGTTACTTAAAGCGCTTGGACTGCCAGTCTCTGCAACTATGAATTCCATTTTCATGACAGACACGCACAACACGCTGGTATTGCATAGCCAGGTCATAGTCTTTATTGCGTGTTGGTACATGATGTCAGTAGTTTAGTATCTAGTGTCTGTAATCGTGTTAGTTTGTTTTGGTTTTGGTTTGTATAGGTTGTCTCACAAGTTCGCCTAATATAAGCGAACTTGTGGACAAGCGAAGTTATTGACAACTTCGCCTAGTCTGTTAGGCGAAGTTGTCGATAACTATATATGTTTAGCTACGGCTTGTGTTTGTAAAAAAAGTAAGAACGTGTAATTGTGATTTGTATATCACGTGTTAAAGGAGTTGCAATACAACGTGTCTTTTGAGTATTGTAACGTGTATTTGTGCTTGGGTTTAACGTATATCGCATCTTACGCTCGTATCGTCTTACGTAGGGATTCCGCACCTACGTAGTACGAGATACTTCCGTGTAGATCCGGCTGGGAACCTACAATTGGTATCAGAGCTTTTGCTCGTGATTTTGTGGTTCGGGATTATCACACAAGTGTAGAAATCGTTCCGTTCGACTATTCGCGGGACGAGTTTACGTTGAAATACCGAGTTTTTGTGTCCTACTCATCTACCACTATCAAATATAACCCATTACACCTTCGCATACCTCGCAATACGTAAAATTAAAACCTGCAAAATCCTTGTTTTCATCAGGCGAAGTTGCCGTCACTGTTTGTAGGGTTTAGGCGAAGATATAAGTTTAAGCGAAGTTGTCAATAACTTCGCTTGTCTCACAAGTTCGCTTGGATTAAGCGAAGTTGTCAAGAAGCTAAGTTAAACATCAGGCGAAGTTAAGAATCAAGCGAAGTTAAGGTTTAGCGAAGTTGTGTATCAGCGAAGTTAACCTTAAGCGAAGTTAAGCATAACTTCGCCTACTGGGCACTGTTCAAAATAATAAAAAATTATTTTATACTTTCCTCGTGTTTTGAGTTGTGTTTCTTTCAACGATGACTTCGATAAACATCACGGAACTAGTGAAAATGGAAGTTGAAGCAGGTTCAGCAACTAAGGCTCCGAAAATGCTTAAGGGTACCGATTTCGTTGCTTGGAAAGATCGATTTGAACAGTATGTTAAATATCAAAATGCTAAGATGTGGGTGTGCATACAAGATGGATACATTCCACCAACGGCCTTGTTTGAGGGTCGTGATCAAATAAAGAAGTACAGTAAGATGGATGAGGAGGAGAGGAAAATGTATGAGGCAGAGAGTAAAGCTCATGCGACAATCACCATGGCTCTTCCACAAGAGATTCTTCACACCTTCAGGAAATACAAAACCGCTAGAGAGCTATGGGAAGCGCTAGAAAATCAATATGAAGGTAATGTGGGGATACGTGCATCCAAAATTAAGCTACTAAAAACCCAATTCTCGGTGTTCAAATATTTGAAAATTGAATCACTTGATGATATCATCACAAGATATTATCACCTGATGACCGAACTTAGCAATTACTCCATTGTATACAAAGAAGAGGAGATAGTAGAGAAACTTCTTGATGCTCTTCCACCGAAATGGGAAATGTACACGGTTTTGATGAGAGAAGATAAAGAGTTTGCCGATATTGATTTGGAAACAGCAGTCAATAAATTACGAACTTTTGAACTAAACATGGTTCAGAAAGAGAAACCAACTGATCAGGTTCAGGATCCGGGAATGTACGGTGCAAAAGTTAGTTCAAGTTCAAGTTCAAGGTCAGAATCATCTGCTTACTACTCAAAGGGAGACTCAAGCTCAAACTCAACTCATGATGGTCATGTGGCTCTCAACATGGATGGTGATGTATGTTTTGTAGCTGGAGGAAGTAATTCTTCAAAACCTCAAGCCACAACTGGTAGTTTTTCCTCAAATGTTCCGACCAACAACTACTCACAGATGCCCATGAGTGTTAAATCAGCTGAACAGCAGTTTGCTCTCTATGCATCCTTCATTGCATCTTACGAAAACTACATCAAAGGTAAAATAGTCAACCCTGCAACTTTAGATGAAAACTATGATCAGATCGATGCTGATGATCTAGAAGAGATTGACCTGCAATGGCAGATGGCTATGATAGCAAGAAGGGTTAAGAGATTCATGAAGAAAACAGGCAGAAAGTTCATTGGAGAAAGACCAGGGTTTGACAAATCAAAGGTTAGATGCTACAACTGTCAACAAAATGGTCACTTTATCAAAGAATGTACCAATGAGAGAGTCGAACGTAGTCAGAACAGGCCTGCATAACAGAATGGGGGAGATAGTGAGAATAAGGCTATGGTATCTAGACACAATAGTGGGTATAACTGGAATCTACAGGTTGAGGAAGTCTTCGAACAGGCGAATTTGGTGAACATCGAAACTGCAGGAAGTGAGAAAGTGACGGGAGAAAATCAAGCTTACATGGCTGAAGTGAACGATCAGCTCTTTGAGGTAAGTTCTGAACTTCATTGTATGCAATGTGAAAATCTGTCTGAACAATTGAAAACAGTAACTGATCAGTTTGTTAGTTTGGACGCTCAATTTAAAACGTTAAAAGAAGATCATCATTACACTAAAACTAGAGAAAACAGTTACTAGGTAAAAATAAAAGCTAGTGAAAAAGATATCAGAAGTCTTAAAGCCAGTCTAGCTGAAAAAATACAAGTAATTGATCTTAGTTATGAAGTGTTAGAGGAGAAAACCAAACTAATTGCTGACAGGGATAAACAGATAGCTGATTACCAGGTAAAAGTGGTGGAATTAAACAGAAAAATTGAACAATTTAGAAATTCCTCAGCAATGCTTGATCACATCGTAAGTGTTCAACGTTCCCCAGTTAACAAAGGGGGAATTGGATTTTCTGAAGTTCCACCACCATATAACCATAACTATACGTATGATCCTAGTAATCAGAAATCTGTTGATGTTGAAATTAGTTAGACAGTTCCTGTCAAAGTTTCGATTAAAGAACCTGAAGTTGGTAAAAACGAAACGAGTAAGCCTGTTTCAAATGTTAAGATTTCTGTTCCTAGTTTTGTCTCATCAAATTCGGACAAGACATCCGAATCTAGTGAGAAAAAGAAGAGGTAGTGTTACTAAAACGTGGGGAGGAATATAAGCCAACTGAAAAGAACTCTCCCCTAAACCCGTTTGTCCCACCATATGTTAGGCAAACGAATAGTAATGCAACCTCAACATCTGAAACAACTGTTGAGACGAAAGTTGAACACAGATGCTGTTTCAGATGCAATCAAATAGGACACCTGATTGCTGATTGTCCTCTGAATCAGAGATTCAGAGGTATGAGGCCTCCGAAAACTGAGAATAAAACTAACAGTAATTACTATAATGGTAAGAATGCTAACTCTCCGAAATTCAGACATTGGACTAATCCAAGATTTCAAAGAAAATCGATCTCAGTTTTTCCCAATTAACAACCGAACAAACAATTATAATTCAGTTAATCCACTAAGGTTTGGATGGCCTCATAGTCAATTCTCAAGAAGGTATCCTTATAGAACTTACAGAAATCATTCTCAATACGGGATGCCGTTTAACAGATTTAATCGCCCTAAGACCAGTAGGTATTGGGTCCCCAGATTTTAATCCTTTTCTTTGATCGTGCAGGAACAGTTGAACAGGACTGCAAACAATCTGTGGGTTGTGGACAGTGGCTGTTCCCGGCACATGACTGGTAACAAGAATTTGTTACACGAATGGAAACCTGTTCAAGGAGGTAGGGTAAGTTTTGCTGGAGAGAGTGGTGGTAGAATTACTGGTATTGGAACTGTGACAAATGGTAAAATGAAATTAGAGAAGGTGAATTTTGTTGAGGAATTGAAGCATAATTTGTTGAGCGTGTCTCAGATCTGTGACAAAGAGTACACAGTGCACTTTACTAAAGATGAAGCAATTGTTCTGTATCCTGGTTTCAAGATACCAGAGGCATGGGTGGTGATGAAAGCTCCAAGAGAAAAGAACACATATGTAATGGATATGAGGTATACCGAGATGGCAACAGAAGAGTCATGTCTTCTGTCAGGGGCAACTGAATCTGAGTCCGAGTTATGGCATCGAAGAATGGGGCATATACATCTTCAAAAAATGAACTACATTGTCAAGAATGGGCTGGTGCTTGGTGTTCCCTTACAGAATTTCAACTTTGAAGATCAATGCTTATCGTGCAAGAAGGGAAAACAACACAAGAAACCTCATCACTCCAAGAAGGTTAACTCAATTGTCAGTACACTAGACCTACTTCACATGGATCTCTTTGGTCCCGTGAATGTAAAGAGTCTAGGTGGAACGACATACTGCTTGGTAGTAACCAATGATTACTCGCGATACTCTTGGGTGTATTTTCTGAAGGCAAAGGATGAGACGGTTCAGTTGGTAATTAACTTGATTACCAAGGTTGAAAACATTGCTGGGAGAAAGGTCAAGTACATCAGAAGTGATAATGGGACGGAGTTCAAGAACTACCAGATGGAGCTGTTCTGCTTACAGAAAGGGATAGACCACCAGTACAGCGCCCCGTATACTCCGCAACAAAATGGGGTGGCTGAGAGGAAGAACAGGACGCTAATTGAAGGAGCCAGAACCATGCTGGCTGATGCTAAACTTCCCGTGGTGTTCTGGGCTGACGCAGTTGCCACAGCCTGTTATATCCTTAATCGTGTTTTAACTGTTAAAAGGCTAAATAAAACTTGTTATGAACTTATGCATGGTCGAAAGCCAAACTTGAATGGTCTTGAACCATTCGGGTCCCCATGTACGATATTAAAGACAAACTCAAAATTTGGTGAGAAAGCCGACGAAGGTATTTTAGTCGGATATGTTGTTGGGACACCCAACAGAAGAGTCTTTAATTTATCGAACAGCAAGGTTGAAGTGGTATGTAACACCGACATCACGAGTTACAAACCACCAATGCCCAGCACGGGACCCGCTGAAGATTTTGACTATGATAAACTGTTCAAATCCTTTAATATGCCTTACTTGGATTTTGCAGAAGTTGATGAGAAAATTGCTTCACAGATTCTGTATGATGAGGAAGAAAATATTGTGCAACGTCCGCGATACGATGAGTGTTATCCCTCCTCGTCAAGAACCGCTGATATTCCTGCTGCCTCTACTGAGGAAGAATTCTACAATCCTTTTCACTCTCAACATCAATTAACCAATGATGAACTCTCTTCGAACTTGGAAAACAATCTGGAAGTCAGTACGGTTTCGACTACTGAAGTTCACAAAAATCATCCTTTGGAGAATGTGATAGGTGATCTCTCTGATGGGGTACAAACAAGACGAAGCTTGAATGAGCACACCTGTGTTTACGCAAGCATTAAGGAAACGGGTATCATTAATGAGTGCTTGTACACCTGCTTCATCAGCCAGATTGAACCAAAGAACTATCAAATGGCTCTAAAGGACAGCTCGTGGGTCGAAGCCATGCAAGAAGAGTTTGCCCAGTTCGAGAAGATGGAAGTCTGGAAGTTAGTAGCAAAACCGAAGAATGTACATGCGATTGGCACAAAGTGGGTCTTTAAGTGTAAGAGAGATGAGAAAGGAATAATCATAAGAAACAAGGCGAGGCTGGTAGTTAAAGGGTTTAATCAGCAGGAAGGGATCGACTACAATGAAGTGTTTGCTCCTGTGGCAAGATTGGAAGCGATTCGACTATTTTTGGCATTTGCTGCACACAATCAGATGAAGGTGTTCCAGTTAGATGTAAAAAGTTCTTTTCTTAATGGTAAAGTCGATGAGGTAGTATACGTTGAACAGCCTCCGGGTTTTCCTGACCCTGACTTTCCTGATCATGTATACAAGCTGAGTAAAGCTCTCTATGGACTACATCAGGCCCCTCGTGCCTGGTACGCCACCTTATCTGATTACTTGCTTGAGAATGGGTTCGAAAGAGGAAAGATCGACAGCACGCTGTTTGTCAAGAGAAGAGGGCGAGATTTTCTACTAGTTCAAGTCTACGTGGACGACATCATATTTGCTGCATCAAAAGTCGTCATGTGTCAGGAGTTTGAAGAAGTCATGAAAAAGAGGTTTGAAATGAGTGCAACGGGTGAATTAACTTTCTTTTTAGGATTGCAGGTTGATCAGAAGAAAGATGGGATGTTCATCCATCAAACTAAATATGTCCAAGACGTTCTCAAGCGATTCAAGATGGAGGATAGCACTCCATTTGATACTCCGGTTTGCGTCAATCACAAACTGGGTGCTGATTCGGACAGTGATGAAGACATTGACCCCACCCAATATCGAGCAATCATAGGTTCTTTAATGTATTTAACAGCATCTAGTCCTGATATTATGTTTGCAGTTTGTCTCTGTGCTCGATTTCAGGCAAGCCCAAAGGAATCTCACATGAAGGGAGTGAAGAGAATACTGCGGTATCTCAAAGGCAAGCCTAAGCTGGGATTGTGGTACACGAAAGGGGGAGACTTAGATTTGGTCGCTTATACATATTCTGACTATGGAGGTTGCAATCAGAACAGGAAGTCGACGACCGGTGGATGTCAGTTTCTGGGAGGAAGATTGGTTTCGTGGCAGTGCAAGAAGCAGACCTCTGTAGCCATTTCCACCTGCGAAGCAGAGTACATGGCAGCATCGAACTGCTGCTCCCAGGTTCTTTGGATACAACAGCAATTGCGCGATTACGGTCTAAATTTCACTCAAACTTCTATTTGCATTGATAACACTACTGCAATCTCAGTAACTAACAATCCCGTAAAACATAGCAAAACTAAACACATTGACATTCGTCATCATTTTATACGGGATTGTGCTGAGAAGAAATTGATAGTGCTCGAAAAGGTTGATTCGTTAGATAATTTCGCTGATCTTTTTACTAAAGCATTTGACAGAACTCGTTTTCAAAATCTTGTTGAGCTTAATGGGATGATCAATCCCGAGTAACCGTATTTTTCGTTTTTATTTAAAAAAAACAAAAAAAAAACGTCACTATCGCTTAGAATTATGTCGGTTGCTTCAGTTTAAAGGACATAGCTTCGGATGTGTTTGGTCTCACTTCTACCAGTAGATTATGAGGATAGCCATTAACCGAATAACTGAAAGTGACCGGGGCGGTTTATGATATGTTTTTATTCTTTCACTGAAAAATAGTCGTTCATACTTAGTTAGAAGGACACATATTCGTATGTGGTCGGTCCAGCAGATCCATTGGATCTTCAGGATAGCCGTTTACCTAAAGACTTTGACTTGATTGGGGCGATAGAATTTTAAAATTTTCTTGGAGATGAAATAATTTTTCAAGTCTATAACTTCGTAAGAAGTTTTAATTTTATGTTTACAAGAAAATTGATCAAACCTTGGAAAATGATACACAAACTATTTCTATGTGCTTAACTAGTGAAGTTATTAGGCCTAAAAGACTCTAGAACAGTCATTGTATGTTATGGTAGCTTTTTATTGTGCGTAAAAGTTAAAGTGATACTAACTAAATCTTCTCGATTTAAAGGGAAGACTCATTAAGAGTTGTGTATGTCTCCGTATACATCTTTCCGAATGATAGGCAGAAAAGCGATTACCCAGTCATACACGAGCCCGTGAGTGTTCTGATTCCCAAGAAGATAGTGTGTCAAGTACCTGCAGTGATCCAGATTCGGGACTTGCAGTAGTCTACTGTTTGAAGCTTTGTAAATCTTTATTATTTAAAAAAAAATGATGATGTTAAGCCTTCTGAAGCCTATTATGTTATACTTATCAATCAAGAGGCAAGAAAGAGAACGGGATGAAGACTCTAAAGATCAGATGTACTTACTGTTTAATCAGACACTACGGGTCGAGGTCAACTCGGGGTGACTTGAGGAAAGCCAAATACGCTTTGAGAATAGATAGGAGACATCACTTCTCTGATGTGTTGTCCATTTAAATTTTGAGCTAAATTGAACCTAATTCGTATCATAGAAGCGATGAAAACCATACTAAGTTGTTTACCTGCCTACAACCTGTTTCTTTAAGTCATAATACCGCTGAACATGGATCTATGTGACAGTCACTTAACTAGTATGATTCCTGTTCGGATCTTTTCTAAAACATGCTAGTCCCTGTCAATACTGAAATTTGATCCCGTATATTTTATTTCAAAAAATTTACTTTACATATGTCATTTTATGGTTTAATACTTGATTACTTGGTCTTTGATCGTAACATTTAAATCTTTAAAGGAAGTTCTAAATGAAAGTTGCATTTTCTTCAAATGTTTAAGGGCCTCTTTTGTAATTTTAAAGCGAAGTTACTGGGCGAAGTTAAGGGTAGGCGAAGTTAAACGTTAACTTCGCCTGTGTAATGTCAGCCCTATATAAATGACTTTTTGGTCAAACAACAATTAATATTTACAAAACCCAGGCGAACTTATCACATTATCACCCTCGGCGAACTTGTCAATTGAATCAAAACTTGTTGTTTATCTCCGTTTTAATCCGTGTTAAAGGTGTGTAGGGTCGAGAGACTTATAATTCGTGTCAATGGCGTTAATCAGATGTCGTTTTAGTCTGGGTTGTGACCTCGTTCATGCTAACCTTTAAACACCCCTTTTCAAGCTCGTTTTAACCTGTTCGTAACCAACTTGGTCGTCTTGATCTCGTTAATAACATGTTTTTTAGTGTCCACAATCATCAATTTCAACAAACAAACCCTCGTCTGGCCTAAGAACAGTCGCCATTTCAGTCTAGGTGAAGTTGTTCTTAACTTCGCCTGTTGTTTTATTTTTTAACTAATCAGGGCGAAGTTGGTTAAGGGGCGAAGTTATCCTTAACTTCGCCTGGTACTTTATATTAGTTAAAATTTTATCTGTTCTGAGGCGAACTTATAGTAAAGGCGAAGTTATACTCAACTTCGCCCTTTCCCTAACTTCGCCTACACAGAAACTATCATAACTTTGCTCATGGTAACAGGCGAAGTTGTGATCTGCTTTGACGATTCTCTAACTTAGACCGTTTGTGGTGCAGATATGGCAGCTGTAGCAGGAGCTGGTGGTGCTGGTGGTGACGAAGGTGGTGATAACAACCGTCAATTCTTTCCGGGGCACAATATGTACATCACACTGGATCCGGATGCCAGTGGTATAAATGATTTTCGTGAGATCATCTCATTCCTTGTTCGCTCGCGCATCTTCCACGCTATTACTACAACACTACCCATTTCTCTGCCAAACATAGAAGACTTCTGGCAGACGGTTGAATACGATTGTAGAGTCGAGCCCCCAGTCATGCGCGCCACAGTTAACAAACAAGAGGTGCAGTTCTCATCGGAACAGATAGGGGTCGCCTTGCAGTTTGGGAACGAAACGAGAGATGATCCTACAGACTTTGTTGCTCCTTTCAGAGATGGTGCATTTTTAAGAATGGGATATTCTGGTCCATTGGGTGACACTCAGAGACGTAAGGGATTTTTGTTGGATCAATGGCGTTTTCTCATGCACGTGATGATCGTATGCATGTCGGGTTGTAAGGCTGGAACGGACGGTATGGGTGCCACGATGCAATCGGCAATGACAGCACTGACTTACAACAAGCCTTACAGCTTCAGTCAGATGGTGTTTTATAAGATAGACCGTCAGAGACGTGCAGTGGCTCGTGAAAGATTCTTGATGTATCCAAGGTTTTTACAAATGATCTTGAATCATGTAGCTCCTACGCTACCTCAGCGCCGTCCAATTCGTTATGTAGAGAGTGTCAGCAAGAGGATATTCGCACAATGCAGATCGTCGAGTGCTCGAAGTAAACCAGAGCTTCGTCCACGACATACTCCGTTATTTGGTTATTTGATAAACCCGGCGTATGTTGCTCCTCGTGGAGACGAGTTTCGGGATCTGGCACCGCAACAGGCAGTTGTTTCCCAACCACCACCTGTGGTACAGCAGGCATTATCTGCTGCTCCTGTTGTGGCACCGGAGGAACAAGTAGACCTTGAAGCTGCTTTTGGTGGCCAAGGATTTTTCATATGGAACGAGTTGATCCTGAGGCAGAGGTTCAGGTCTCTGTAGCAGAGGTTTCTGGTGTTGATGTGTCAATGGTAGCTACATCTGTGGCTGTTCTGAGAGAACCGACTCTGACTCCTCAGCTGATGATGTTGCTGAAGCAATACAGATTCTGGTCGCCCAAGAAAGGATTCATGGAAAAAGAAAGAAAGATACAGATGACAGTGAATCTGATTTTGAGGAGGAGTTAGATCGGTTGGTTCGTCGATTGAAAAGGGCAAGAACGGGTGAAGGATCAGGAGCTGGTGAAAGCTCGAGGGTGGTTCGTTTCTCTCCACCTACTTTGTCTGGTATGACTATGGTCCCGGCATCCATGACTGTGACAGGATCGATCACCACGGGTGTTTCTGTGTTAACTACATCATCTTCCTTTGGCATTCCACCCACTACTTTTTAGTTTTCGGCTCCGGAAATTGTTTCTTTGCCCCCTCATTTGCTTACTCCATCGGAGGTTGTTGCAAGATTCGTTGAGTCGACACTGGTTGCCACTGCAGTGTTATCTGTTACAATACCACCTGCGGTTACTTATCAGCCTGTTTCTGATGTTCCGGCTACTTTGGGAATCCCTCCACCATATGCTCAAGACATTTCTCATATGAGGTTTGATTTTGATGCAACTATATCTGACTCAGACAGGATAGCAGCTCTTGAAAGGGTCGTGGCAGAACAGTCGAGAATCAACCTGATCCAGACCCATGCTATCCAGCGCCTTGTTGCAGAGAATCAGATTCAGTCGTCCCTCCTGATTGAACACGGTAAACTTTTTGATTCTTTAAAACAGTTCTTAGCATCTCAGGGGGAGACGAGCTGCAAGGGCGATGAGCTGAGGACGAAGAAGAGTAACGATAGAGACGATGATCCCAATGCATCGAAAGGTGCAGGTGGTGAGTTGCCAAGAACTGATCAAACTCTTGGGACTTCCACATCTCAGGGGGAGTCAGCTGGTGCAACAGGTGGATCAGGGGGTGATGATGTGGTGGTAGTGGAGGACGAGGAGATGTTGGATGACGACGATGTGTTACCGGTTGAAGAGATTGAGAAAATAGGAGCCGAGATTGTGATTGACAGTGAGATTGAAGAGGGAGAGATTGTGGAGGATAACGTTGAGCATGAGATTTCGGAAGTTGATAAGACAAATGTGGGTCATGATATGGGAAGTGATGAGACTGAATGGGAAGAGCAGCCGAGATGAAAAGAAGGCTACGCTCAATGGTTCGTAAAGACAAAGAAACCAGCGGCTCCAACTATGTTTAAGAAGAGTTATAATATCAAAGGGTATGCTGAATCGAAGAAGGGGATTATATGCTGGTTATATGATGAGCAGCTGAGGCTATTTGTGATTAAACGTTTTGACGGAGTTCAGTACTTCAAAGGGTTGTTGAGATCGTTGAATACCTTGCCAGAGTGTTGGGGTTGATAAATAGAAGTGATGATAATATGGCTAGGATGATTGGGAAGATCGTGTGGAAAGAAAGTATAAAAGAGAAAAAGTTCGAATTGTTAAAACCGCAGAAAGGAAAGCTCGTTGAAGATAAAGACAGAGGAATGAGAGCTGATGGCAAACCTTGGATGATAATGAAGTATAAGCCTATCCGGTGTCTGAAAGAAGTACCGATGAAACTAATGCCCAAGGATGTCCTAAAGAATCTGAAATGGTGGTATGTCGACAGTCAAACAGCTGAAGCGGTTATGGAGGATGAAGATGAACAAGAGGTGCTGAGAGTGTATGATCCTATGCACTTGGTGAATTTGTCGCAAGCCGACTTGCAGGTGCTAGACGAGAAAAAGATATTCTATATTCTGGCATGGAAAGAAGAAGCCAAGAAATACCAGAGATTCGTCTCTGTCTGTATAAGACAGGGAGTTCATGCTTGAAGACGGGAGAGACAAGTTTTTGGGATTACCAGACACGTGATTGAAGATAGAGATATGAAGCTACTGCCAAGGAGGAGTCTGTTGGTACATGATGTCAGTAGTTCAGTATCTAGTGTCTGTAATCGTGTTAGTTTGTTTTGGTTTTGGTTTGTATAGGTTGTCTCACAAGTTCGCCTAATATAAGCGAACTTGTGGACAAGCGAAGTTATTGACAACTTCGCCTAGTCTGTTAGGCGAAGTTGTCGTTAACTATATATGTTTAGCTACGGCTTGTGTTGGTAAAAAAAGTAAGAACGTGTAATTGTGATTTGCATATCACGTGTTAAAGGAGTTGCAATACAACGTGTCTTTTGAGTATTGTAACGTGTATTTGTGCTTGGGTTTAACGTATATCGCATCCTACGCTCGTATCGTCTTACGTAGGGATTCCGCACCTACGTAGTACGAGATACTTCCTTGTAAATCCGGCTGGAAACCTACATTGCGCTCGATCAGAATCTGGCTCCTGTGTAGCACGTCATTGTTGGTCTTAGATAAATTAACCAACCACATCGGGTCGATTATCTTAATGAGCTCGGTCTTCAGTCCTTTACCAAGGACAATGACGGCCTCGCCACTACAATTGTCATAGTACCAGCGGTTGAAAGAGAGATGCTTCTGTTGGGGCATAGTCTTCACTGGTACCTGTTTCATCGTCTTCGGCGGCTTTACCTTAAGAACCAGTTTCCTCCAGCTAGTCCTTGGATCAATCTCGTAAATATGCTTACGTTTCGGGACCTGGGGCTTGAAGAATTTGAAGCCATGATTGACCTCGAACAGCAAGTGTTGATGAAACCACTCAGCTGTCCGGTAGTTACCACGATTGATAAATGGACGACGCGCGAGGGTACGAACATCCCATCACGGTAATGTCAGAACATCCATTATCGTTTCGTAGTACTGGATCCCCTTCTCCCATTTAATTATACATACTCTAAGCTCGGAATCATAAAGCCATGAAACGATGTCACCATGTACCTTGGATACCGTCTTGAAGGAAGTCACTTGGTTTTCCTTGACCCATGCTGCAGCTATGTCTTTTCGTTCTTGATCAACAAACCGATATGCCTTGATGATTTTACCCGTTGCTTTGTAGTTGAACCACTTAGCAATATCAGCATCAGTTGGGTTCTCAATCGATCTGAACCGAGTGTCTTCAACCTTCTTTCCCTTAGAAGTCTTTTCCAAATCATCTTCAGCCGCTTTAACCGTTTGTTCATCAAATACCGGAGCACCTTGATCAACATTTATGTGTTGAAACAAGTCCGGATACTCCTCAGCAGTTACATCTTCCATCTCAACATCCTCGTCTTCATAAATAAAATCCGTATTCATTTGAATTGAAGGATCATCCGATATACCTTCCTCATTCACCACTTCGACATCAGGCTCAGTCTCTAACACAGTTAACTGTTCGTCATTTAATCCAAGCAGCATGGAAATCTGCTCCCGTGTCAGAGACCTATCAACAAACTCACCCACCTCAATTTCATCCTTGTTGACCACACTTCTAACCACCCTTGAACCATCCAAGAATATCACAGTGTTGGCTGCAATCATCTCAATTGGCTTAACAGCCGTTGAATCCTTATACACCACAATATGTTTATCCAAATCACCGCAACTTGTACCAGTACCGGAAGATGAGCCGTGCGTTTGTTTAGGCTCACCTCCTGCACCAGACTCGTTAGGATCTTGATCATCTCTTTTGAGTTTCTTTAAGGCATCTTCTTTGCAAGTCAGTTGCAATATTAGATCCTCTTGTTCCTTCATTTTCACCCCCTGAGACTCAACAATCGCACGCAGCGCTTTAGTCTCCTTCTGACAAAATGACATATAACTCATCATCCGTCTTTGGTTCTCCATAAGACGTTCTTGATTCTGACGATCAGCTGCCATTTGATTCTCATATACATGAAGAAGGTTTAACAGCATCTCTGTCTGATGGTTCGGTGGCATGTTGTATAGGGATGGATGAACTGGCTGGATTGGACCTTGAGGCCGAGTAATTCTTATAAACTAGACATCACTTGGTGGAGGAGGAGGATGAGGAGGCATCATGAATGGTGTTGGAGGGACAGTAGACAATGTAGTAGGGGGCCTTGGTATTTCAGATAACGCCGTTTGTGGAATTAAACCAAGCCTTTCATGAAATACCAACGTCGTTGTCAATGTGATCATCGGAGTGCTAGTAGTAGGCGGCACTACCGATTGTTGAGGCGTTGAATGACGAGGTGGTGGCACACCAATAATTACCCCTGCCCCATCTGATACACGTCGTTTCTTAGACGGTTCCCCAGTTGCCACCTCTTTCCCTTTTCTTTTTCGTTCTTGTTGAGCTGCAATGGTGGCAGCTAATGCAGCATTGACTACATCTTGTTGCTCCCGAAAAGCAGCATTACCAGCTCCACCATCACCATCATTTCCATCATCGTTCCCATCATCATCATTCCCACCTTCTCCCCCTTCACGCTCGGAATCCGAGTCATCATGGATCCAACATTCATTAGGAGGACATACATAATTAGGATTAGTTATATGACCAATCATTCGTTTATCCCTTGGCTTCTCCTTTCTTTCTACATACGGTATCCGCTGTCATGTGTTCCATAAGGAGCACATCATTCACCAAGGTCTGATCAATAGCTAAATTCGGTATCAGATCTTGAATAATCAGTTGCAAGAAGCGAGGATATATTAAAAATTTCTTCGACTAAATTGTTTGCTGAACCTGTTCTTTCAAATGATCGAAGACAAGCTCTGAGAAGTTAAACGGCTTGTTCAGAATTAAAGCTGCAAAGGCTGATTGCAAACTGAGTCGACATTCGTCAAAACCGCCACGACGGCCAATCATGCAATGAATTAGAACATGAAGAAGATACTTGTATAGTGGACATAATCTATTCTTGTTCAACATAGATTTATCAATGTCTCCACCATAATTCACACGCGTAAACAATCCCTTGACCAATTGCCTATCAAATTCACTCCGGTTGTTATCAGTATCATCAAATCGAAGCACCCGCCGAATAACTTCAACATCAATGGTAATAAGAGTTTGATTAATCGTTGTTCGAATATGATTCTCCACCTCTACATACTCAGCAGTATCCCAAAACTGCCTGATAATACTCAGATACACCTTAAGTCGAGCAGTGATGGCGTACTGTATCACTGACCGTCTTAGAAAGGCCAACATATCTCCAATGGTAGCTACATCAGCAACGTCTGAGTTAACATAAGCACAAATATTGTGCTTCTTATCATATGGTAATAAAATAACCGCTTCCTGTTGAACTTGCGGTGGTTGGTCTTGTGGTGGTTGTTCGTGTTGCTCTTGATCAGCAACCGGTGGATCTTGATTTGCTTGATCAGCCATTTTTACTGTATAAGTATAAACGAATATAAGGAATGTGAAGATGTAATATACATTTAGCACATATATCTATTAATTTATTTATAAATGGTGTATTTAATTTTATATGTTATGTGAAATTAATATATTTACGCGTTTATATGGTTGGAATAATGTAGTTAATTTAACAGGTAATTTAATAAATGTCATTCGTGTGATTATCACTCTGATTCGTTACCATCCAGTAACGAATCAAGTGATTCTCTATCATGTAAATAGATTTACGAAGTAGACACAACGAATTAACTATAAAAGGTAACGAACTAAAGTCTAGTTCGTTATAGATATGGCGAATCCGTATGTGATTCATTGAGGAAGTGATTCGCTGAGCTAGTTCGTGTATGTTCTTAACGAATTGGACACGAGGCAGTTCCAATTTTCTAAAGATAACGAATGGTCAATAAAGTTAGTATTTAATTAATTGAATAATATTTAATTAATTCTTTATTCATTTCATTTAATTCGTTAAGTTAAAATTAAATAAAGTTTTATTTTCGTTAAAAACTAATTCGTTAAGTATGGATAACGAACTAGGTGATCCTTTAGCGAACTAGTCTCTAGTTCGCTCACCTTATTCGCTTCCGCACTCTGTAACGAATCACTTATAGTTCGTTATACATATTTAACGAATCAGGACAAGATTCATGTCTTGTTCGCTACTCTGATGTAACGAATTGGAATAACGAATTGCCGAATTCTTTATTTAAATTCAAACGAATCGCTTGATTCATACAGAGAGTACCTTGGGTGGCGTGTTAGGCTAAATAAGACAGAAATACGAACAAACCTTCACTGTTCATCATCTTTCTTCAACCTAAAGTCACCCTTTTCAAAATTTTTCTCTGATTTACGACCTTAAGATTTTGATCTTTCACGAGTATCATTGTGTTACTAAGGTATAGACGATCATATCTATGTGATTTTCGTCAAAAATGACGGAGTATTAACAGACTAATTATGGACTTTTGTGTTCTAAGGGTTTTCCGAGTTCAAAACCCTAATTTATTTATGAAATACGGTGTCTATAAAGTTGATGTATACTCATTTGTGATCGGAATGCAATTCCGAGACCCTTGGTAGACTTTAATCGAAGCATGATTCTTGTTTGCCGGATCGATTGAATGTTAATGGTTTCGGGTTTTTGTATACTCCGGTTAACCTAAGTTATTTCTGGGTTTTGAATCTTAATCTCAACACCATGGGCTTAGTATTATGTTTCCGAGTTCACTACACATAATGTTTTGATTATCCGACGATAGTTATGGATTAATTGAAGCTGGATTTGTGTTGTTAACTTTCAGTGTTCATATTAATTTTGACCTTGACTATGAGAGTCAAAGATCAAGTCTATATTATTGACCTTTTTTTTGGAATTTTATTAAAATGAAAGAATGTATTTACAGAAATATCCGAATTAGAAAAATGGACAATCTTTTTGTGTTTTTCTATGTTTTTTTAAAAAGCAGTACATATTTTCGTATTTTTGTTGAGTTTGAGCAGAGAATCATATTGACTAAAATGCCCTTCCATCACAGTTTTATATTTCAGCAATATTATGACTGGCGTTAAGTCGGTCATTGATATTGTTGTCCACTTAAATCTTATAACAAGCCTTCAAGCATTTTTGTGATATGATTTATGGTTCAATTTGCGCACAGAATATCATAAACTATCAGCCTCTAATCTTGGTTCAAGCTTAATTTGATTTTTGCCAAATTACCCCAACTTGACTTAAACCATTATAGTGTTGAACAAAAATTTGAAACCTTTTAGAATATTTGAGAAATGCATCAAGTTTCATTTACTGTGAGTGAGTATGCACGAGTCCACCTATCGGCTTACATACATTGTATCCCCTGGGGTCCGTTTCTTATTGGTATTAAGACGCACGCAAGGGAGGAACAATTGTATGACTAACATCGGATTTTGATCAAGTCAGTAATTTGGATTGTACGAAGTACAACAGTGATCAAGTTTAATGACTTTGGGTTTGCTCTGAAAGCGAGTAAAATATTCATGCTTATGAATACCCAGATGATTAAGCCGCATAAAGACTCACAGTGTCCAGAATCCAAACGCTTGTTATTTGCTTTATTATATTTTTGGGTGATCAACAACTATAAGGCTTGAGTATGACCGGTTATTACATTTCTGCCATCTTCACCGAGACTTTTGCTAGAGACTAACACCTCTTTCAGTTTGGCTTTGCTTTAAGTTTATATCACTTACTTTACTCTAACAGCTTGTTTAAGACCTATCAATGCACCAATGATTAAGCACACAGTCTTTTAAGCTTAATTCTTTATGGATTGGGGTCAAATAATCAATGTACTATCATTTTCTCTTTTTGCTTCAAAAACTCAAAAATTTTGAGGAGCATAAAACAAAATAATTTTAATTGCCCCAGTTAACTTAAGTTCATAAATTAATGGCTATCATATTCATCTACAAGTAAAGGATAGGACCAAAACATGCAAGCATGCTTCACAAACTTAAATAACTGACTAAATTTTCAGCTAAAAATAAAGTAGAAATCTTAACGAACGCCCCAAGTACTATCCATTTGTCAGGTAAATGGCTAACCCGAAGATTTACAAGAAATTATCAGGACCAAACATATACAAGTATATGTCCTTCAAAATAGAAGCAAATGACATAATTTTCAGCGAACATAAGCAAAACTCTTTTTGGTTTTTCTCTTTACAAACTAAAAACACAATCTTTTTGTCTTTTCGGACTTTTCTTTACAAAGCAGGAACAAAATTCACATTCTTTTTGACTTTTTCAGAATTATCTATAAAAATCACAATCTTTTTGGTATTTTCTAATTTTAAAATGTTTTTGGATTTTCAAATATTAAAGTGAAAACAAGAAAGAACAATATTTTTGATTTGATTTTTCAAAGTTTTCTAATGTTTTTGGTTTTTTATCTATACAAACTCAAAGCACAATATTTTTATATTTTCTAAGATTCACCCCCTAAAATCTAAAAACAAAATAAAAATGAAACTAGAACAAACTAAAATAAAGATAATTATCCTAATTTTAGGATTTCAGCAAGGGTCTTCAATCCATTTAAACCAAGCAGAAAGTTAAAACGTGTTTTATCAAAAGCTTGGGTAAACAAATCGGCTTTTTGAAAATCAGTATGTACTTTCTCAAGGTCAATTAACTTCTTTTCATAACAATCCCGTATAAAATGATATCGAATTTCGATATATTTCGTTTTAGAATGTTGTACGGGATTCTTGGTGATACTAATAGCAGCATAATTATCAATCAAAATAGGAGTAGTAAGAAACTTCAAACCGTGGTCGCGAAGATGTTGTTGTATCCACAAAACCTGGGAATAGCAACTCGAGGTTGCCACATACTCAGCTTCGGCGGTTGAAGTGGAGACCGTTGTCTGCTTCTTACACTGCCAGGAAACAAGCCGGCTTCCTAAGAATTGACATCCCGCTGTGGTAGACTTGAAATTGATCTTGCAACCTCCATAATCTGAGTCTGAGTAAGCAGTGAGATCGAAAGTATCATCTTTGGGGTACCATAACCCGATGTCAGGATTTCCCCTTAGATATTGCGGAATACGCTTGACCGCTGCCAGGTGAGTCACTCGGGGACTTGCTTGGTACCTAGCACATAAACAAACAGCAAACATTATGTCCGGTCGAGAAGCAGTTAAATACATTAAAGAAGCAATCATAGAATGATAGAGGGTTGGATCAACGGTATTTTCCAATTCATCCGGTGATAAATTGCGACCCACTGGAAGAGGAGTAGAAGGGATTTTCCCAACAGTAATCTTGAATCGGCTCAAGACGTCGTTTATATATTTTGTCTGATGAATGAAGATGCCCTTCGCAGACTGATGAACCTGCAACCCTAAAAAGAAATTCATCTCTCCCATCGAACTCATCTCGAACTTGGTTTGCATTGATTTTTCAAATTCCTTACACAACTTGTCGTTTGTAGACCCAAAGATTATGTCGTCAACATAAATCTGAACGAGCAGAAGATCATCATCAATAATCTTGTAAAACAAAGTGCAATCAACGGTCCCACGTTTGAAACCATTATCCGTCAGATGGTCGGCGAGCGTGCCATACCAAGCTCTCGGGGCTTGATGTAGACCATATAATGCCTTGTTTAATCGGTAAACACGGTCAGGATAATCAGGATCTTCAAAACCTGGAGGCTGTAAAACAAACACTTCTTCATGAAGTTCACCATTGAGAAAAGCACTTTTAACATCCATTTGATAAACTTTAATATTTTTGTAAGCAGCATATGCCAGGAAGATTCGAATCGACTCTAATCTTGCAACTAGAGCATATACTTCAGTGTAGTCAATACCCTCTTGCTGATGAAAACCTTGCACCACTAGACGTGCCTTGTTTCTCACAATTACCCCATGATCTTCTTTATTACACTTATATACCCACTTTGTCGGAATTGCTTTCTTGACTCTAGCAGGTTTGTCAATAAGATCCCAAACACCTAAACGTTCAAATTGCTGTAATTCTTCTTGCATGGCTTCTACCCAAGAAGGATCTTGAAGTGCCACACGAGGACTCCTTGGCTCAACTTGAGATAGAAAACAAGTGAATTTAGCAACATTTACAATCCCAGACGAGTGTAGATCAGCATAAGCAAATAGAACATTATTTTCACTTGAAGAGGCAAGTTGATGTCGTGTTTGAACTCCTACATCAAGATCTCCAATAATGTTTTCTTGTGGATGGTAATTATGAATCCTGAGAGTAGGATTCTCAGAAACAGCAACATTTTCAAATAAATTAGTGTAATGTTCACCCAATTCAGGAGATGAAACATCACTGTCAAGTTCAATAACTTGATCCACAGCTGCATTATCATCAGATGAAATAGCAGCATTATCGTAATGAGAAGGAAACTCATTCTCAGGTTCTTCAGTTGGAGCAACAATTGGAGCTTCAACATCATTTGAACTTGCAAACCTTGGAATTTCCAAGTGGTCCTCAAAATACGCCCGAACTAAATCTTCATCTGGTTGATCAGTTGTTGGAATAAATGAATTGAATAGGCCATCGTAGTCAAACATCCAGTCGGGACCTTTCCCTTGTGGAGGAGTAGTGTACTTTTGACTGTCAACATGGTACCACTCTTCAACACAACCAGACATAAAATTAAAAACCCGTTTCTTAGGTGACGCATACCCCAAGAAATAACCTTCAATGGCTTTTTCATCAAATTTTCCCACATCCCTTTTTAACATAGTACAAGGACACCCAAAGGGTTCCAAATACTTTAAATTAGGCTTACGATTATTCAATAATTCATAACTGGTATTCTTATGTCGTTTAACAGTTAGAACACGATTGAGTGTATAACAAGCCGTATTCACCGCCTCATTCCAAAACTGGACATGAAGCTTAGAATCAACAAGCATAGTTCTTGCAGCTTCAATCAAGGTTCTATTCTTTCGTTCAACAACGCCATTTCGTTGAGGTACATATGGTGCACTATATTTGTGGTGAATTCCCTTTGAACACAAAAGAAATCCAATATAGTGTTTTTGAATTCAGTTCCATTATCACTTCGAATTCTCCTCACTTTTTGTTTGTATAGTGATTCGATCTTAGTGATAAGGTTTTGTACCAAAACAGGAGTTTGATCTTTCGAACTCATAAATAAGACCCATGAATATCTTGAATAATCATCAGTCACTACAAGACAATACCAATCTCCAGAAATACTCACGATTCACAGGACCAAATAGATCCATATGTAGTCGCTCAAGAGGAGTATCAATGTAATTCAATAACTTAGATGGGTGTGATTTCTTCTTCTGTTTGCCTTTCTTGCAAGCAACACAGTGATCAGATAATTTAAAATTCTTCAACGACACACCCTCTACCAGATCATTTGCCATTAGGTAATTCATCTTTCGAACATGTATGTGACCCATTCTTCTATGCCAAAGAATCGAATCTTTCTCGGTTGCTTTTGAGACAAAACACGTTTCAATCGATGTAGATACTTTAGAATTCATATTCAAGACATAAATATCATTTGATCGAGGTGATCGCATGACAACCATGTCCTCGGGAATCACATAACCCGGTTTCAAAATCAAACACTCTTTATCTGTAAATACTGTAGTGTATTTCTTATCACAAATCTGCGATACACTCAATAAATTATGATCCACTTTATCACAATAATTAATCTTCTTAAAGGTAATCTTTCCATTTGACACATCACCTTCCTGTGTAATCATACCCCCAGAATTCCCAGCAAATGCCACATAACCCCCTTGAATATTTCTCACGTTTGTTAAGAGGTTGAGATTCCCAGTAATATGACGAGAACATCCACTATCCATGATCCCGTTTTCACCAGAAACGGTCTTGGATGTACCCTACACACAAATGAAAATGATTAGTTCAAAAAGGCAGCCCAGGCCTCAGTCTTGGGCACCTTCTGATTTTCTTTAGAAAGATTAAATTTAGTTGCATTCAATTTTTGTTCAGCAACTTGAGAATAAGTTACAGGTTTTTTAGACTTTCGTCTTAGATACGCAACTTGAACCACATTTGAATTAACATTTTTACATAAAGGTTCCGTTGGAATAAACTTAGGTTTAACGGAACCATGAGTTTGATTCATATGAACAACTTTTCGAGGTTGTACATTCGAAAACATAATATGAGTATCATCAGCATACAACACAGGTCGTTTCAGAATCTCCTTTACCAAAGGAACCAGTTTGGAATGGTCTTTGATAAAAGGATGAAGATTCTGATGGTTATTCTGGTCACAATTTCTTACTACATGACCCTGTTGACCGTAAAGGAAACAGCTTCGCATATCAACATGATTATGTTGTGAGTTTATCGGAACACGTGACACAGATGATGAATGATGACTCACAATTTTGGTCATGCTCTTAGCAAAATCATCAGATAATTCAGATTTCTTTCTCAAGTAAAAATCTAAATTAGAACAGTTTGAAAAACTTTTCAACGTATCTGTCCCAGTTGACTTTACAAATTGAACTTTCTTTGCTTGTCTTAAAACTTGTTTTGCTTTGGTCAATGGATCAGACGAAGCTGATGTTTTCGCTTGAGCATACACACGTTCAAGTTCACGAATCTTAGAAGTCTCATTATGAAATACACTCTCAATTAGTTCAGGTTTAATGATACTTATTGGAATGTCTTTCTCATAGAACATTGTGTCCATCCCTTTTAACTTAAACACACGAGCAGATGAAGGCTTAGATGCATTAGGATTTATGAAACGCAACAAATCCTCATCAGAAATTTTGAGTTTTTCTGGTTTCTTAGCCTTCACTGGTTTGATATTAACATGACCTTCTTGTTTCATCTTGGTTGTGTGCGAACCGTACACAGCCTCCTCAAATTCATGAGGTTCACAAAGTATGTGATTTGAACGTGTAATGTTCTTGTTTTTGTGTATGATTTCAGGTTCGAACACATCCTCAATAATCACTTTGTCAACATTTTCAACAAAGACTTTGTTGCTTTGAACATGAGGTTTCTGAGAAACAGATTGGGTTTTAACAGTTTCAGACTTATTAGGTTTAGATTTTTCTGAAATCACAGGTTCTTTAAGAATAACATCTTCCTTAGTTGGAGCAAAAGGATTAATTTTATAATCATTATGAAATGGTGGTGGAATTTCAACAAAACCTATACCTTTCTTTGAGTCCTTTTGTTTTCCAGAAACTTCAATAATTTCATTCAACAGAAAAGAGGAATTTCAAAATTTACCCAATTTGTTCTTTAACTCAAGAACCTCATTCTCAAGCTTGGTTATTTTTGACCTATGTTTCAAGATTTCTTGAAATTTTTGATCATTGATGGTCATTTTAACCGACAATTCTGCCTTAAGGTCATGATTGCTTATAGTCAAAGCCTCAATTTTCTCTCTTGAATTCATTTGAGAGGTCAAGGATTGCCTATAAGTATCTTTTAAAGAAACAATCTCTTTTAGCAAGTTATCATTTTGAAGTTTTAATGAATCCACCTTGGATTTATTATATTCACAATTAACACATGATAAATTAGAATTAGAATTACTAACCTCACTTTGCTTGGCCATGCAAGCAGATGTGGTAGAATCACTGATCTTCGCCATACAAGCAAAGGTAGTTGGAAGCTTTTCACTTGAATCATTAGACTCCGATTCAGTATCAGCATCAGAAGAAACTTCACTTCCACTTACATCTTGAACGTACTCAGAAAACCCAAACATAGCAAGATTAGCTTGATTATCATTACACAGTAGTCGTTGTGACCAATCACTTCCATCGGCTAATACTGGATGTGAACCAGAAGTCGACGGTTTCTTTTCGGCATCATTGACTCGTGGTGTAGAGGAATTTTGATTTTGACCACGAGGACCATTATATTCCTTCTTTGGTTTATCACATTCTTTCGCAAAATGCCCGAACTCTTGACAGTTATAACATTTCACCTTTAACTTGTCAAAACCCAACTTCTTGTTCAAGGCAGGAAGATCTTTTCCAGTTCTTTGCATAAATCTCTTAACCTTTCATACAATCATTGCCATGTTCCATTTTAAATCCATGAGTTCAAGATCATCGGGATCAATTTGATCGTAGTCTTCATCGGTTAAATCACTCGTTGCAATCTTGCTACTCACCAAATTCTCGTAAGAAGACATAAAGGCAGACAAAAATGAAAAATTTTGTTCAGCCTCCTTTATGTTTACATTAGTTTGAGATGAGAATTGATTTGTAGATGATGAAGTTCCCGATCCTCCAGATGAACCAGAGATACCAGAAGATCCAGTATTTCCAGCTGTATAGAAACAAGCTCGTGGATCACTATATACTGTAGTTGCATTCTCACTTGCAGCTTGAGTAAGGAAAGCAGTTAGTGGAGAAATAGTTGAACTTAGAGGCATACTCCCACCATAGAA
The DNA here is from genome assembly GCF_021521415.1 of Bidens hawaiensis. NCBI lineage: Eukaryota > Viridiplantae > Streptophyta > Magnoliopsida > Asterales > Asteraceae > Bidens > Bidens hawaiensis. The sequence goes on along the minus strand of NW_027499217.1, from coordinate 94,144 downwards.
AGAAGGATCTTGACTTTCCTTAGAAGATTTTTGACACTTAAGATCATATTCACTGTCTTCGATCTTTTGTAAAAATTCAATTGCAGTCAAATCTTCATTCAAGAAATAATTATTCTCCTTGAGAACCATTAAGAATGTGGAATAAGAACTTGGGAGTACACTCTTAATAGTATCAATTTTATCCCTCTCAGAGACTTCCAATCTCATCTTATCCAATTCGGCAATCAAGTGACTGAATCTCGTGGTCATCTCCTCAACTGTCTCACCTTTGAGTAAATTAAAGTTTCTGGATTGAAACTTAAGCATCACCTTCTTCCTTTCAGCCGTGTTTCCCATACTTCTCATTCGGATATGTTGAAATAAGGAAGCACAGATTTTTATACTACCCACTTGGTGAAAAATATTTTCAGGTAAAGCCATAGTTGGAGTAGAATAGGCTTTTGTCTCTATCTCTAAATCTTTCTTCTCTTTAACCGAATATTGAGAGATAGCTTTAGGTGTATAACCAATCGTCTCATCCACAATCATTGGAACAGTATAAACTTCATCTAAGTAATAAGAATAGTCAGGATGAACTGAACCTAGATGAGCACGAAACCGAGGTTCCCATTTGGCAAAGTCACTGAATTTCATCAATCTAGGACATTTCGAATGTGACCCTATCTCGTTATCAAGTTGCAACATTTGTTGCATCAACATGTTTTGAGATGCTAATGCATACATACCGGCCATTTTTGACAAATTTCAAAAACTTCAAGGGTGTAACGAATCAAATGAACGAATAAGATTAACGAATGATAAATGTAACAAACTGTAACGAACTATAAACAATTGTAGCGAACTGTGAACAGTGGATTAACGAATCAAATCTTAACAAAGCTAAGATTGATTAAATAGCGAATCAAGATTAGTCTTAACGAAGCAATCTAACGAATCAGAAAGTCAACGAATCAGGAAGTCAAACTAATGAATTAGTTAGCGAATTGTTAAAAGAAATCTTGACGAACTAGAAAGTATTCAGTAGCGAATCACTAAGAAAAAACTTAGCGAGATAGAGAACGAACCAGCTACAGTTGATTAGCGAATCAACTATAACGAATTAGGTTGTTACAACGGTTTGTAAAAAACCCTGACACCTTATGCCACGTGGAAAAGGTTGTTACGACACAAATCCCAAAGTGGACGCGTGTCACACAAATTAGATAACACGAATCAATTACTGATGCGAACTGGCTAACGAATTGCTCGAAGTTTATTACGAATTGACTAACTGTGATAACGAATCAAAAGAGATAATATAACGAATCATCAAGAAGATGATAGCGAATCATATTCATCATCAGATCTTCAAATCTTCAAAGAAGATTTCCAGAAATCTGGAAATGATGAACACCAAAACCCAGAACCTTAGATCTGTAATACTATCTTGATTCTAAACCAAATCACACAAATAACCTACCAAAATACTCATAACTTGATCGCAAATCCACTACAACTAAGCTCGTAACCGATTATCTCCGATTACCAATTTAATTATACCAAAATACACCCCTGTTTCGGCCTTAAACCAAAACTGATACCAAATCCACTCAAAACCAATCCAAATCTCAATTCCAATTCACAAAACCTTTCCAATACTCAAAACTAATCCAACTCGTCCGTAGTTCACTCAATTAACCTTAATTTGATCCAAAATTTAACCAAAACAGAATACTAACAGTAACAAATACTAATTAACTGTCAAAACACCTAAATTAAGTGTAATTTGAGCCCCGAAAGCTCTGTTACCACTTGTTGGAACCCAATCTTTATAAATTCAATAACAATAACAGATCTCAGATCTGTGCATAATCAATTAATACCTTAACTGTAGATCTAGCTCATAATTACATATGATTAAGTGTTATATATGTATATCTGTTATCAGTATGTATGTATATTAGTAATTGTATAATATTAGGATGAAGATCGAGAGAGGATTTGGACAAAGGTTCGTTAACTAATTCTCTCCAAACTTTTAATTAAAACGTGAACAGTGTTCACTATGTATAGAAGATAGGTCTGGTTCGCTAACATTCCTTAGCGAACCAGACACTACTTCGTTACATACATAAATAAACAAACTATCTTAACGTATCACCCCCTTATTCGTTAAAATCCCATAACGAATCAGGAGGGAATAAGCTTAAGTATTAGTTCGCCACATAAGCTTTAACGAACTAGACATAACCTTAGCGAACTAGAGAATAACTTAATAGATTATTACATTAAATATCAAACAAAAACGTTAACGATAGTTACAAAGACTCAAGACGCAAAACCGTGCACTAACAGAATACATAAATATATAAACGTTCACATTCATTTCCATCTAGATTATAGTATGCATGCCAGCCCCAAAATGTATTTTAAATATATAAAAAGAGTATCTAGAAACCCACCCGAATCTTGTTGTGTAGAGAATTAATAGTAACTTCTTCCCTTAAATGAGCACAACTAACTGTTAAAAAATTAGTCGTTAATTAATGATTCTACAACTTAATTATATATATTTAAGTTAACTAAGCTAATAAGTTCAAACACCATAACATTGCACTAATTTTGACGTTATTTTACTAATCACGTGAAAATAACGTTAAAAGTGGCGGAAGGTTAATCAGTCATCATGTGGTGGCGTTGATAGCCGAAAGACAAGGGCACATGCACCAATCAGCCGGTGTCCCGATGATTGAGTGTTATGTGTCTTATGTCCAAGGCTTGATTCAAAACTACTATCGAGCCGGGGGTCTCACCGGAAGCAGCCTCTCTATCCCTATGGGATAGAGGTAAGGCTGTCTACATCTTACCCTCCTCAGACCCTACCATAGCATTGCTATTGGTGGGATATACTGAGTACGATGATGATGGTGATGATGACCATGAACTTAACTGTGCTATCAATAATGGTTAAATATATAGCAATGGTATCCCCAAGGTTTATTTGTAACGACCATTACCATTTGCAAATACTATTTCCATTTGCAAAGACCATTCTTTTTACGAAGACCATTCTCCCGAATCTTGTTGTGTAGAGAATTAATAGTAACTTCCTGCCTTAAATCAACACGACTAATTGTTAAAAAATTAGTTGTTAATTAATGATTCTACAACTTAATTATATATACTTAATTAAGTTAACTAAGCTGATAAGTTCAAACCCCATGAACTTAACTGTGCTATCAATAATGGTTAAATATATAGCAATGGTATCCCCAAGATTTATTTGTAAAGACCATTACCATTTGCAAATACTATTTCCATTTGCAAAGACCATTCCCTTTTACGAAGACCATTCTCATTTGCAAATGAGCATTCTCATTTGCAAACGAGCATTCCAATTCTTTTCCATCTTTTTTGCGAACCAATCTTGACTTTTTTAACAAGAACCGTACCAACTAAACCGTTTATTACCTCGTTAGTTACTTCATCATTAATTATGACCCAATCTATCATTCTACCAACTTTCATATCAAACTGAACACTAAAATATTACCTTTTGTAGGTCCCGTGACCGGATCAAACAACAAAACAAACTAAGTACTAGTTGCTCTTGTATCAACCTCACAACTAGTTGGCAGAAAAAACTAGCTAGACCGAGATCTCGGATCTTGTGTGTGGGTATGGTGGAGCCGAAAGTTAGGAGGAAAGAAAGGGAGTTGAGAGAGTTTGTAAGTAACTTGGATAATAAGTTGCAAAGGGTTTATTCACAAAGGTTGGTTGTGGAGAAATGGGTTAAGTGACCCTTCATATAGGGTCCCCCATTTCTCCAAGTTTGCATAACATGATACAAAATAAACGTACTGAGGTACGTATTACGCCGACTCTAAGCAAATATAAAGACATACACAATCCTAAAACTAATATAGAATATTGTCTCTACAATCTCCCTCTAGGATTGAGTATGTCCAGGAACCTTCATCAACTTCCTTGCTTCGTCTTTATTTCTTGAAATCTAGTACTTGTATTGATCCAAGAGCTTGAACGAGATTGAATTTTGACAATTATTTATTTTCCGATCTTGAAGACTTGTACTTCAATATTATTTCCTGGGAAGGATCGGCAGCAGCAAATTTTAGAAACATCAGATGCGGGAGGCTCGACATCTAATTTTTCATTTGTTGACTTTCTTGTGCCGACTTGTTTCTTTGCTTTGTCTACTGACTGATCTTCAGACATGATCAGCTCCTTTTTAGGTTCAACTGCCAACTGTCACATTCTCGTTTTCTTTTAATCCCTTCAACATCTGCAACTTCATTCTCTGCAGCCCAGGACACTTGATCTTGATCTACATGTCCATGTACAGCTGCACAAAAACTTAGAGCGAATAAGATTCGTTCACAGACCCTCTAGAGGGTCAAAGAAGAATTTTCTTTTTCAAAACACGCTCTTGATTTGAAGTATTTGCAGAATAACCCTGAAATTTTATTTTATCTTGACTTTTCATAAAATATAAATTTCAATCCCTCAACTTGTAAATGATCTGTTTAAGTCCCAGGTTTCCAACGAATTTTGTATGAACGACATTGACAACAAAACACATGATTTTGAATAAAACAAAGATTTAACAAAATATGTACAAACACATAAAAACTTAAAATCTTTTTGGAATTTTAATATATATTATAATATTTTGAATATATATATATATATATATAATATTTTGAAGTTGAAACATAAAATAAAACAAGAAAAAAAAATATAGGAGTAAAGATGAATTAATATTATATAACAATAATATTTACATAATTTTCTATTCTTTAATATTTTTGCGAGAAAGATCACAACATGGAATCACATTGTCTATAATGTCCTAGATCACACTTGTATTTGGATATTATTATGCCAAGAACCCAAAGTCGATTGTAGATATGTTGGTCCACTTTAAACTTAACAAGTATTTTGACTTCACTGTGATACGTTAAGGTATGAATTAGGTACAATGCATATGTTGTCCCCTGTTAATCCGACATGTTACAAACTCCATCATACCTCGGCCATAGTTATTGTACATCAGTATCACCCCGAATTGACTCTGATCCCATAATAATTGATCAAAACATTTTGAGCTTCTATAGACTTGTTGCAAACTTTTCTTTCAAACAATATGTAAAGTTTGAAACATGAACTTACTAGCCTTGTTGACTTATGCCTTCATATAAAGTGTTTAGGACTTACTTGTTTGCCCCACGTTATGTGGTTCTAATATACCCCTTTTTATTTGATAAAATGATCAACATTTTTTTTTTATTTTGAATACTTTTTGAGTATTCTGCAGTTTTTCTGCTTTCTCAGTAATTATTGTTAATTTTCAAAATTTGAAGCTAAAGCAAGAAATAATTTTTTATTTTGTGACTAATCACTAACGGGCTCGTGTGTGACTGACTATTAGTATTTTTGCCTTTATTGATATGACTTATTTGGAGTCGGCTACTACTTCATAAGAGTGTAACCACTAGCATAGGCAGATATTTAAGTTCATATCACTATGATACTTACTCATTTGTTAAGCCTATCTACACATCAAGCAATGATCTTGTTGGCTTTTGATCTACTCTTTTCATGTGCTGGGATCACCAAAGACAATTTCTTATCATTTTCCAAAGGTCGGATCAAGTTCTCAAAATTTTCAAATTTTTATCTTATCCGACTCCCTCTAAGCAGGATCTCCCTCTAAACGAGAGAATATATTTTTGAATATTTTTCTGATTTTCTTAACGAGGAATAATTAAATTATAAAATATTTTTGGTTAGTCAACTGACTCGTTTTTGTTTTTCTTAAAGAAGGTAAAATCTTTTTGGTGATTTAAAGTTAACTCCTTTTCTCCCTCTAAAATTGAGATATTTAAAAAATATTTGCAATTTTATATACAAAAAGATAGATAGGTTGTTTTAATCAAAATTGATCGATGGTTTTAGTGAAAATGTCAACAAAGCTGTTGTTATATGGACTATCCTAAACATTCATTATCACATCATATAACAACGTTGAAGAGATTCAGACCGAAACCCAACAGCTGATGCTGGATCCATCACATGAGAAACGCTCGACAGGTTGTTGATCCATTTGAACAAGGTTGGCATTGTTGAAGCACAAAGTATGAAACATTTCTCTTTCCCTGAAGTTTGTCATCCCATGTCGCTTATGAAAGACTCGAATCCTCCATCGAATGGTTTAGCATCAAATAGCAAGGGTTTGTCTCCCATCATATGTCGGGTGCAACCATTATCTAAGCACCGAACATTCTTGATAGTCCTCCTTGATTGACCCTACATGCACTAAGCGTTTAAATAGACATGGGTTCCTGAGACTTAGTTGTCTCGGGAAAGTCGACCGTAAATCGACAAAACTTGATTTTATTTCTTGAAAACAATTTATTTCTTGGCGACTCGTCGCTTGAAGAACAGTCCTTAGGAATCCAAGCACAAACTTGTGCCTTGATTTTGGCAATTTTGGACTTTTGTTTTCTATATTATAAAACTGTTTTTGGTGAATCCTTAGACTTTTCAGTCTTAGGATCCTTTTTAGTTCTCCAAAAAGGTTTTCTATTGTGTTTGTGACACTCGTCAATTTCAGGTTAACTCCGTTAACTCAAACTCCGTCAATTCAAACTTAAGATCACTGAATCTATAACGCACATCTCATTACATTTAAAATAGAGTTTTAAATGACGCTTGATAATTACTACATGTGTAGTCTTTCGGGAATTGCACCGAAACGCAAACGAGTTGACGCAAACCATTGGTGAATAAACGAAAAACAACAAAACAATAATTATGTGATAATTATGTGTTAGACTTATGTGTTATGTGATAATATTGGTTAGAACACTAACTCAAGATGCAAGCAAGTTAATTTATGCTAGAAAAGTAATATTTAAAAGTTGAGGGACCTATGTGTAACATGTTATTATTTAATAATAATAATAATAAACCCTAATCTCTTTCTCTCCCTCACATCCGATCGGCAGCCCCCCCCCCCCCCTTCTCCCTTGCGATCGGTAGCCTACACACACACACATATCACCTTGTTTTGATCTTGTTCTTCATAATCGGAGCATCCTACACTCGTTTCTAAGCACCTCTCACGTTTACCTTGGTTGTTTCTGCGTTTTTAAGGTATAAACATGAAACCCTAACTTTGTAAATCATGTATTTAGTGTTTGCATGTGTAATTTTGATTAGATGATGATTGATTATGTGTTAGTTATTGATATTGATGATCATATGTGATTTTGAACGGTGAAAGATTATTGAATCATTGATGGTTTGTAAACCCTAGAGGGTTACTACTGATTTTTTGTGATTAATTATGCTCGTTACATGTTTTGAGATATGTCGTATGCTTAGGATGCATGTTAGACGATTGTTTGTGTTTGCTGAGTTTTGGACAGCAGAGATTGTTAAACTTGAACGACATGTAACTTGTTGAATATAAAATCAAACTGAGCTATTTATGAGTCTACAAGATAGTACTCTGAGTCTAGTTTTCAGAAAGTCCAACCACGCCTAATTTGGAGGTGTTTTGGTTACTCAAACGATTTAAATGTGTTTAAAGGTCAAAACTGGTACTGGACAGATTGTAAATTATGTTTAGACAACTGTAACTAAATGTTAATGTCGAAATTTGTCGAGGTTGTTAACACTACAGGGTACTATGTGGAGTCTAGTTTCTATGAAGTCCAAAATTGTAATTTTTGGACGAGTAAAAGTTAACTTTTATTATTTTACAAAACTGAAGTGGAAATCTGAATTGTGAGACCTGCTGTTAGGTTGTTTTGTAATTATCATATCTCATGAACTACAAGACCAAATGGGTTGGTTCCACTTCTGGAAGTTAACTTGTTAAGTTAAGAACCTAACCCAATTGGTCTTGCATTAATTGGATTTTTCATTTAACGGGAATAACAAATAACATTCTGTTGCGCATGAATTTGACTGCTGTGAGTTTGTTGTAATGTTTTGATCATTATGAGTAAACTATGTAGAATAAAAATACAATAAAATATGTTCTGGAAACCTAACTCATGTTTGCTTTTGTGACGATTTTTGGTGAATTAATTGAGATGCTATGACCTGTTGAATAGAGTAATCTTTCAAGTAGATTTCTGTCTTGATGAAACTAGCTGCTGAGCTTTGTGAAAATACATGAAACGTGCTAATTGCTAGATAATTGTTATGTTTTGACCAAATTGCCCTTGCGGGGAATAATTTCTAGAAATGTACACTATTAATACTTGACACATAAATAATTGTTCACACACGTAACGTATCACAAATGTGTTTGTTAAGACACACACAATTCACAAACGAAACACGAAACGTAATTTATGCATAGGAATTATGTGCCGAGTCTAGAGACTCGATAATAGTTCCAACACTTAGAAAATCTCCTTGTTGTTTTAGAACGCTAGTGAGGGTTTTCTGTGACGCGCATCACTTGGGTGACTTGTTTTTGGAATTCTTCGCAAACAGTGAGTTTCACGTTCCCCTTTTAACTCTTTTAAACGTTTTTCACTTGGGGGAGAATACATACTCCGAAACGCTTTTAGATTTTGTTATTAGATTATATATCACTTGTAAAGGCTAAGTGGCAAACGAAACAACTGAAGTCCTACACATCGAACCGTTTAATATTGGATAATAGCGAGTCACTGTTGAGTAGTACTACTGGGTTTGACAAACCTCACCCAACGCTAAGCTCGACTGGAGGTCGAGTGGGTGTAATTTTGGCTAACACATTACCATGGTCGGGATAGACCTGGTGGCAAGGCACATGATAAACAGTCAGCTTCGGTGTCGAACACTTAGTAATACTTGCTTTATAGGCTAGCTACCTATAGATATATAATCGATTTAACACTATCTGGTAACGCTAAACGCAAATCGCTAAACGCAAATAGCTAAACGCAAAACGCTAAACGCTTTATTTTATATAAACTTGTGAACTCACCAACCTCGTGTTGACACTTTTAGTATGTTATTCTCAGGTAGCCGAGGCGGGCGCGCGATATAGGATCATGCATTACTTTGAACGCTTTTGTTTATGCAAACTTGTTTTTAAACTGTTATTATTAATTGGGTTTTTAAGTCGTCCTGCGTGACGCAACACTTGGTTTATGGCTTTAAGCTTCCGCACTTATTTTACACTTAAATGTTTTCGAGTTTTGAAAACTTTATTTATGTTTTGATTGTAACTAATGATTCCGATCCTGTTAGTTCACACCCTCTGACGGTAAAACTCCGTTAGTGGATTTTGAGGGTGTGACAGTGTTTTACTTTATTGACTTCGGATCTCACATCCATTTCACTGGTTTCACTATCGGCTTGATCAGTCCTTGAATCTGGGCTACTAAAAGCACCTTTTGGGGAATGACTAAGCCGCCTTTGAATGTCAAGCTGTTGCTTGAACCAGTGCTTGCAATGTCTTGCAAGGTGAGAAGAATGACCACAAACAAAACAACACTTTCTCCTAGGAGCACTATAGAACTCGTCAGAACTATAAAAAGGTTGGTGTGGTGGGAAAGGTGATCCGTGGAAAGGAACATGATTATAAAACACATTTGATGATTGACCCCGATCATCAAAACCATTAGTGTAATATGGATCAACAAAATTTTTTTGATAATGACCATAATAGTGGTTATCAAAACAGTTGTATGACTGAGGATTTTGTGATTGATTAGTTGTTTGAGAAAACGATTTTTTATTTTGTGGCACGTATTTACATGAAGTACTCGGTTGATTATCATTTTCAAACACTTTTCTATTAATATAATATTAAAAGGCTTAGACCCTAGTCGTGGGTATACTCGATACCTCGAAAGTAAACAAAAGAAAATATAACAAAGAAAATATATATAAAAAAACAATGATATAAAATATCTGTTAATTAATATTATTTAAATGATTTTAAATAATAAAATAAAGAGATAAAATATACGTTTCTTCGAGAAGAAGAAACGTAGTGTTACAAATATAAATGATGTTGTAAAACTAAATTTTGAATATCTTAAATAAAGAAATGTTGTTTTGAACTAAAAGGTTCATAAAGAAAATATAATCGAGGTAAAATTTATACAAAAATATACTAAAGGTTTAAAGCTAGATTAAAGATCTAGTAATAACAAAAGGTTATACTCGTACTATAGGTCCGAGATAGCAAAAGACGAACTGATCAGTGAAGTGTAGCTGATCTTTTCAAAAGGTGAATACGCCCAACTTTTATAACTTGTATTAATCGAGTCAGATAAATTGATTACATGAGACTACGTATCTCTAAAACCATATGAACAAAAGTAATTGTTGGCCCTCAGGTTTTCGCGTACATTTGTTTGGATCCTTACATATGTGGTTAGACGGTGGGCACACCGCGCCACACTTGATTATATGCCTCCGCCACGATAGGCCGGACCTAAGTTATGTCCGAGAAAGGGTAATCATGTGTATACAGATGGTAGCTAAGTGACCTCGAACGTTGCGGTGTTTGCTGAGCGGTTTCGAGTTGAGCTTAAGTTTATAATTGTTTTTTTAAGTTTTTAACTTCATTATTCCTAAGCCACGATGGGCCGAGGCCTAAGTTATGTCTCGAGGGGTAATTAAGTAAATAATATATTTTATGCGCTAGCTTATTCACCAACATGTATTGATGACGTATTTTTAAACTGTTTTACTTGGTAATGAAGGATAGACGCTTGGGGATAACGAAGTGGCTAGTAGGCGATCTGATGGCTCGAATCATTTTATTAAATATTAACTTGAATGGTGGTTTATATAAACAATGGATATTATGTAAACATTAAACTGGTATTTTATAATCCCGTCTTTCATATATATATATTAATATTTTATTTCACGCAAATATTTCTATATTAAACCCGTAACTCTGATTTATTTACAAAAAGGGTACCAACTGATGATCACACACCCAGGCCTAAGATGAGTGTGTGACAATGGTTCAGTGGAGAAATCATATTAGTGTGAAAAGTATAAGAAGATATTTATAACCATTGATTAGATTGATCAATGGCCTACATTGATTTTGACATTTTTGTAATTAACAATTAATTGTTTTAATGTCTTTTTAATTAAAAGGGGTAGTGTAGTAATTTTGTGTTTAGAAGATACGTTGAAATTGTGGATTGTAATCCAAAATTCCCATAATCATACTACCATCATCAGTTTATCATATTTCCCCAAGATATCAAAAGTTTTTTCCATATTTCTATATTAATCAAATATACATTAATTTTGTGTTTATGGAAGTGTATTATAGTGTAGGTTAATGTAGGGAATTGTGATACACAACGTTTGTTAACAATATGTATGTTTGTATATCATTGTAGGGACGTTTTGGGAAAGATTTATTGAATATAATTTGTGTTTTTGTATGTTATTATAAGATAGTTTGAGTGATGTATGAAAGTGTAGGATAGTTGCGATACTAATGTGTGGTTCAATAAACTTGTGTAGGGCAATGTATGTGAACATATAGTTTATCTGACTACATGTAGTAGTTTCTAAATTTGTGTAAGACAGTGTAGGGTTCAATAAATTTGCACAGGGCAATGTATAGTGCTACATGTAGTTGTTTAAACAAAATTTTTGACAAATCGTTTTATCTAACTACATGTAGTTGTGTCTGAAAGGTGAATGATGATAACTACTTTTGTATGGCCTTGTTGTGAATTGTTAGCTACGACTTATGCTTAAATTATATGTGTATATGGAAGTGTAGAGTGATTTTGGAAAGAATTATTGTACATAAGGTGTTTATGTAGGGTAGTGTAGGGTATTTTGAGGGTTGTTAATGATCCGATTCATTTACAAATAATTGTATATAAATTATGAAACTGTTAACGATACAAAATTGAAATTGATGTTGAAAAAATAACTTGATCATGGCTTCGTTATGTTGTCGAATCATGGCATGTTACGCAAAGCAGAATTAGGGCATGATCGACTACGGTGTGATTGAACGTCTTTGGTAGTCGATTTAGGTATGAATCAACATCTATGGTAATCAATTTAGTTGAAATTGAACACAAATATTTATATGATCAACTATTAATTGGAATACTGTTTTAAATATAATAATAGTATATGATCAACTGTTAATTGGAATATAGAGTTTTAGATATTATCATCTATTAATTTCAAAATTAATTTGATAATTTGAAACTTCAACAAAACAATTAATACTTACCATATAAAAGAATTAATTAACTTACTAATATGCCTCTACATTTAACTAAATGAGAAAAAAGAAAAGAAAAAATCTTATTGGCTTCTCATACTAATCTAACTATCTATATAATTGCCTACCAATAAATCCTACGTGTCGCTCTCACGTCGATCCCCACCTCTTCTAGAGCTACCAGATTGCTTTATTTCTGAATGGAGGCTTCTCATTGATTTGACCCGGTTTTAATTTTCGCGGGTCTTGTGGGTCACGAAACATGGATATCCGGGTCATAACACCTCTTACATCTGTAACCCTAAAACTGCCTCCCTCAACCGATCCTCATCCCAAGTCTATCCTTCGCCCTTATCAACTGGTGCTCCCTTCTCATCAGATTACAAACAAACCCTATAGGGCTTCTGATTCATCATAAAACACCACCATCCTAAATTGATTTGTTAAGCGACCAATTGCTATTCAATTCTATTAAGATGCCGTCTATTTTACAACAACCTAGGTTGCGTCTCCAACAAATTTCTCCAATGAAGATAAAAGTTTATTGAGTTCTTTGTATGCGTATTTTGATCGTCTCTTTATGTTTTTTTCGGATTTATTAATTGTTTGAAGATTTACTTCATTTGTTGTTATTTGTTTGCATGATTTGTGCTATAAATCTAATTGGTGAGGTTATCGGGTGTGGTTAATAGTGAACTACATTGATGTACGATGCAGAGATCACATTTGAAATTGGTGCTACAGATTACCGATATTCAGACTGTGCAGACGCAAACTTCGACCTTTGGTATATGGTTTTACTCATTGTCTTGTTTTATTGATCTCATCCCTACTTTAGTTGATAGAACTCGATAAAACCTGATAAGCCGATCCCAAAACTGCAAAAACCAAACTGAAACAAAAAACCGACGTTTCGGTTTTATGTTTTTGTAAATAACTGAAATTATGATTTGGTTTTGGTTTTGCAAGTAATAGAAACCGAAAAGAAAATAAATGATAGAACCGAATTTATAGATTTTCATTTTTTTATACTAAGTAAATTATAACAAATAAATACGTATGTACCTCAAATATATAACCCAAATGTATAATAATCAATTAGTTATTAAACGAAAAATAATTTAGGTCGAAATTCATTATTTTGAGCAAAACAATTTCAAGCTTAAATAGCAAAACCAAGACCGAACCAAACCCAAAGCCGAACGGTGTCAAAAAAAATCAAAAATTGAAGTTTTGGTTTTTGTAATGTTCATATATCTGGAATTGTAATTTTGGTTTGTTGTATATATTCATGTGAAAATTGGCATATTGAGTGCAGTTGCATCAATTATATTATAAACATAGTCCACATGACTCTTAAATGAACTACAATTTTATGTAAATTCAATGTTAGTATGGAATCTTTTGATGGAATTTTGAATTAGGAAGGTTCATATGGTTGTTGATCTTAACGAACTTGGAGGACCCATGGGTGTATGTTGATTGACTTTTATTTTTGCATATTATATATTTTAACAAGTTTAGGCAAGAATTGACTTTAACTTTGTTTCTCAACAAGCAGATTGTAACCCTTGAAGATGTTACTGGTGAAATTGTTGGCGAAATCTTTTATGAGAATGACTCGAAGGTAAATATTAAAAAAATTCAAAATTTTATAATGTTCGCACTCGGAAATCGGGAATAGTTAAATAAATTACTTTATGTGTGGTCTATGAAGCGTTGTACGCTTAATGTATAAATTCAAACGCCCGCGCGTTAGACCACAAGGGTGCATTTTGCACTTTACTCTCAAGTAATTTATAAGAAATCAATAAACGGTGTAGCCAAAATAATATATGTGAAAATGTGTGATAATCACTTAATCATTAATCAATCAAAAGATTTAGGGTCGTTTTTCGGCCTAAGGTTTTCAAGCCCAAATGGTAAAATCGAAACTAAATTGAAAAATTGAAAACCAACGGATTTCGAAAACCCAAAAATTGCTTTTTTTGGTTTTTTTGTTCGGTATGATTCAAAAACCGACCCATATACACCCTAATTTATTCATTTAACATGTAGATTGTTCTAGAAGTCAACTTGATTTATTGTTTGTTTATTGTCACGAAACAACTGCACTAGCTTTAAATTATGGACTTTTGATTTGGTGAGACAAGATTCTTTAAAAACTGCGAGGCGCACATCATAATCCACTTCAACCCGCGATACACTTTTTTGTTTAGAATATTCCTCGGAAGGCCGATATACTTGGAAAAGTTTGTTCATCATGTTTTCATTTAATTCATCGAGTACAATTCGTATATTAACAGGCCAAAGGGTTAGTCTGTGAAATATGTTTTTTTTAAGAATTTATCTGTTTTCATTAATATACAACTTTTTGAGTAAAATATTTTTGAGGTTATATGCAACAAACTGGCCTTACTTTGACCAATTTGATTATCTCTTTAGGCATTTACTAAATATGAATAGTTTCAAATACGGGTCAACATGCAAATACTAGACGCAAATAATTTCAACAGTTAGTAACAGTTCAACTTGGTAGGAGTCGTTGTTCATTATGACATTGTTTTTTTATACCAATTTTGCAATCGCCGGCCTTTTATCTGCCAATTACCAACAAATTTTGAGAATTTGTATTTTTATTCTTGCAATTCATTTTGGTTTCTTAAATATTTAACGATAAAGATGAAGCGGGGGTATGGCTTAGTGGCTTTAAAGCACTAATGTCATATGGTTGTAAGAGAAATTGGAGAACAAAATCAAGAAGTGATGAAATCCCATCTAAATCTATTAGTTTCTAAACATGCAAACAAAGAAGCTCACCTTTAAGTTGTCGATTTGGTAATGCCAATAGCTTACATAAGGTAAAAGTTTTAATATGCAGATTTAATTTGCATCCAGTGGTAGTTAAGAAAAAATTCTTAAAAAACTTGCAAATGGGTCGATTTGTTTGTGTCAATAGCTCACAGAAGGTAAAAGTTAAAATCTTAATATTTATTTTGCATCATTGGTAGTTTAGGAAAAAATATTAAAAAAAAAATTGCAAACGGGTCAAAATTTTGTTAGGGGTCAAAGTTAAAAGGTTAATTGTCAGAGGACATTTTAAGTCAAAAAAAAAGTTTATAGCGACATTTGTTCAGGTTTGTAGTCAAAGCTGGTTCCATTTACTGATATAATCACATTGCATATTAAGGTTAATATATGGGATTACAATTGAAGGTAAGGGGTACTTTCGGGACTTAAAATTCAACTTGTATTTCATTAGTTGTTCCTCAGTTACTGATTTGCAGATTTATTTAAGGGATGTTTAGAACTGTTTTGAAAAAACAAAAAATAAGGAAACAAAATAGCAAATTTATTTTGCTCCAAGGGCATTTTAGGCATAATTTGTTTTCGTTATAAAAATGCATTCCAGGTCAAAACTGGTAATTTTTTTGGCGTCTCAAAATGCCCTAGAGTGATTGACTTGGTTAAAAAATGTTGTTTCATTACAAGGTAACATAATAACATATTCATGCACATTTGTGTTGTATCACATCAAAGTATGTTTATAGCACAAACAAAATAATTGTTCTTGTATATAAGTAGAAGCAATATCAACCACTAATGATCGTGTTTCTAATTCTAAGGCCTTAATGGCAGAGGGGCGTGAAATAGAAGTGAAGCAATTATCTGAAACATCCTTAAACGACAAAGAAGGTGGGCAAACATCATGCGCTCAAGACCCGTGTAATGCACGTGCTTGGCTTGAAATGATAGCAGGAATGACAAAGAAGGTGGGCAAACATCCTACACTCAAGACTCGTGTAATACACGTGCTTGGCTTGAAATGATAGCGGGAATGGATGTTTAATTTATATGCCGTAAAGAAATGTCAATATTCACATCCATTCTACCAAAAATCATATAAAGGTGATTGTTTAATGGTTATAAATATCATCGTTAGTTGTACATTATAATTAATATGTTGTTTAAAATACAAATTATCTTGTACTAACACGAGCATGCCATTGTTCGTGTTCATCTGTTTAACTTTAAACAAACATTTAATTGGACAAATATTTGTTTTCATGTTCGTTCGTTTAAAAAATGAACATGTACATGTACATGTCCGTTTGCGTCTGTTCGTTAATAAGCTAAACGAACATAAGTGAACTCAATTGAACAAATATAAATAATTATATATATGAACAAGTGTAAACTAATATAAACATAAATGAACACTATTGAATTAATTTCTATGGATATGTAAAACATAATGTATAAAATACAAATATTATTTAATTATTTTCTATTAATATATAAGTGAACATAAATAAGCAAACATAAAGGAACATTCAAGAACAAACGAAAGATGGTGTTAATGTCAAAAAAAAAAAATTTGATCGTTTCATTAGTTTATTAATGAAAACTAAGTTAACCTTGGTACGCTGTTAATGTTAGGCAGGTGGGTCCCTCATCCATGGACTATGTTCATGGGGTATTGACAACTTTACATTGGACATTGGTACCATGCATATTTACTTACAAGATTTAAGATAGAACGTGCTGAAATGTAAAAAGAAGAAAACACAATATAGCCCATCTCAGTTGGAAAAAAACTACAGCCAAAATGACATTAAAAGCAAGCGATAGCTGTAGTTTATGTAGATTAATTAAAATTATACAACAAATTATATATTCAAATAATATAAAAAAAAACTCTAAGTAAACCCGTGTAATACGCGGGCTAAAAGCTAGTGCGACTATATATGTATGACAAGATTTTTGCACAAGTAGACTCCATAAATTTGTGGTCACTAAAATTCTATTTTCCCTCGCCAGGATCTCTTTCTTCCCCACAAGAGCGTGAGAAGAAGATGAGAATGTTCACCGGAAATTCACTTCTGCTTTCATGTCTTATTGTCATCTACGTTATTACTTTTCTCATCAAAGCCGATCCTGACTACCCTTACCATGTCTGTCAGAACGATAGCATTTACGATACCAACTACAGCACAAATCTTGACGCCGCTTTAGGAAATCTGCTGGGCACCGACTCAGGCTACGGTTATTTCAACTCTTCCGCGGGTCAAGGAGCAGGTAGAGCCAATGTGATATTCCTTTGTCGCGGCGACGTGGAGGATCACATGTGTCAAAGTTGTTTTAAGGATGCCGTTTTTCGGTTAAGACTTACTTGTACTAACCAAACAGGAGGTGTTGTATATTATGAATTTTGTTTATTGAAGTACTCGAATGCCGAGATACTAGGAACTAATGATATGAAAAGAGATTTGCTCTTTACACATAACAAAGAGAGCTTCTGAAGAAACACTAAGTGACCCGGGGCAGATTACGGATAATCTGGGGGTTAAGTAATGATATGATTCCCTTTTGCCTTATGGCGAGGGTTTGCGTCGGTATCGGATTCTTCCCGCTCATCGTCTGAGTACTCGCACTCACTGTTCATATTGAGATGTTGGCGAGTACTGCCGAATTCGTCCGCCTGTTGAACTGAACGCAAGCGTTCATCCAACTCAGCTTGGAACTCTTTCTGACGTGCTTCGGCCCACGCCTTAACTTGATCTAGTGTTTGGCGAGGGACCCTCGATCGTTTCTCCAACTGGGCATCAGTGAACCCCAGTGGAATATTGTTTACTGCACTTGCCCCTGCTTGGGTAACCGGGGTAGTGTTCGTAAGATTTGTATAACCGCCGGTGTTCCCCCCAGTTGCTGGGGTTGTGGTTACCGGGGTTTCTTGGTCGCTTACTGGCCTTGGGACCGGAGTAACGTTAACCATTTCTTCAGAAATTTTTGAAAAAACTAAGAATTAGTTCTAGCTTTTATGCACGGATGGCGCCAATGAAGAAACACTAAGTGACCCGGGGCAGATTACGGATAATCTGGGGGTTAAGTAATGTTTCCCACGAGGATGAGGTCCAGCAGAGAAGGTTGTTCTTCAGGTGACCTGCAAAACAGACACCGTAAGCTCGTCACTGAGAAGGGGGGGGGGGGGGTTCCTCCTTGTGACCACCCTCCGGCGTGAGAATCGGACTAGATTGCTCTGAATATAAGTGTATATTAAGAGATTGCTAGATAAGAATGAGATATCAGATGATGTCCTTACCATTCCAAGGTGTTAGAGTATTTATAGCCGAAGGTAGGTTTCCTAGAAGGTACAGCCGGCTGAATAGTATTCCTGTTCTACCAACAGTGGACTACGCACAGGCCATGCTGGTTGGTGGATAGACTACGGCCGATAGTAACAAGGTCGGCTGTACACTGTTCCTTTACTGCCGGCTATGCACTGTTCCACCAACTGTAGGCTGCGCACGTCCCATAGTAAGGGTTGGTGAGTAGGCAGCGGCTAATAGTGACAAACAGTACTAGAGGGTGCTCCTCCTCGTACTGTTGTCGGTGAGCTGTCACCCTGTGATTGGTTCATGGGCTGTTCTGGTCAGATCGTCTGTTCTGCCCATACCTTAGTAGGTATAGTACAAAAGATCTTCCAGAAGCATACGGACTGGCTCATTTAGGCGGGAGTATTCCCGCCTTGCTCATTCCTTCATGTGACTACTGAAGTAGCTAGTGCCTTGTGCGTGTAGCCTTGCTGTCAGTGCGGGTAGCCTTCCCTGATGGCTTGTATCCGCAACTGCGGGAACAAGCGGGGTACTTCACCATTGGGAGGCTTTCCCTGCTGGTACAGCTGGCGTACTGCGCGTAAGGTTTTCTCTGAGCATGGTGGGTCCTGCGGGAGCAGTTGGTCGTTGCGCAGACGTCCCTGTTCAAGGTGAGTCTTGCGGGTCCAACTGGGCTCTGCTGGGACCTACCTCTTCAAGTCCCCCCAGTCCAATGTTCTTCTCATGAATTATTAATAAGTGAGGTGAACTTTTGGACTAGCAAGGGGTTTTGAAAAGGGTTTTTAGTTTTAAGGTTTTCCATGGGGATTCTTCCCGCGGTTTTCCTGATGTCACGCAGAAATTCCCGACTTTTCTGCTTGATCTTTGGGTATGAAGCGGGTAGGTTTGTAACCTCCTCGCAAGTCAGGAGCGTTGAGTCCCACTTGTGTGGATTCTCCATGGGGTTTTGGTAGTTTTCAACATAGTGATCAATTATGCTAAAACCACCAATTCCATCTTGGAATTTCAAACAATATAGTTCTCGACGTTCCCGTCATGCGGGGATGTTATTCCCGTTTCCGCAAGCATGGCCCAGAAGATCCTTCTTGGTTTGAATTCTCTGCAGAGTGCTAAGTATGTGAAGGGTTTTGCCTTGACACTGTACCCGCACTCGTCTTACGGTTACTTTACTTCCTTGGTATTCCTGGCGTCAATTCCCTGCGGGTGCTAAGTATGTGAAGGGTTTTGCCTTGACACTGTACCCGCACCTGTCTTACAGTTACTTGGTTGCCAAGGTAAGGGGTATTTTCCCGCTTACTTTTGAATCTTTATTTTTTTGAAATTTTTGAAATTCGAAGAGTTGGTGAAAGGATAAGAACAGTCCAAACTGCTGAAACGTCGTGCGACGGTTTCTTCTGACTGTGTCAGGACGTGCAGGAATTTATGGTGACGTGACAGTACCTGGTCATTCCAGACGCTTTTTCAGGCGCGTGGGCGCGATTTTTCGGGCGCGTGGCCGCGAAATTAATGGTACGCGTCCTTTCAACAGCTGTTGCCAGCTTGCTTTTTGCCACGTGTCATAGTTTCATTGCACCAGCGATTTCTCTCTCTTCCGCATTAAATTCATCGCATTAATTGCGATTTTTATATAAAGGGGGAGAGGGCTCTTTGTAATCCACACTTTCACTTCTCTCTTCATCTTCCAAACGATTTCCGGCGAATACTCATCTTTTCAGTCGAGCATTCTCTTGAAATCGTTTTCTTCTTTCATATCTGCAAGATGTCGTCTCACGATCTTGAGGCTACAGCCCAGGAGGCTGGGGTGTACGCCGATGACAAGAGTACTGCTGGCGAGTGCTAGTGTGCTCTGCCTGTCGATCTATATCAGTACATCGTCAGGAAGTTCATGCTCGAGTCTCTCGAGCCTGAGTTTCCTGAACCCCATCAGACGGTGTATGATGCCCCCAGAGGCAAGATCGGGGTATATGCTGCATTCTTTGTCTATGGGAATCTTAGGTTCCCATTGACAAAGTTTGTGTACCGTGTCCTAGAGAGGCACGGTGTACACCTGACCGAGGTGCACCCGATGGCGATCGCGAAGATTCGCCACTTCGAGTGGGTGTGCCGGATTCTGGGCATTGAGCCCTTCGTTGACCGCCTGATGACCTTCTACTCTTGGAGGTGCATCCAGGGGTGGTATACCCTGATAACCCGGATCAAGGGTTTGAAGATTTGCGCAACCGAGCGCAGTCTTCGTTCGTGGAAGCGGGAGTTCTTTTTCATCTCCGCTCGCGCCATCCCCCTTGCCATGAAGTTCAAGAATGGGCAGGCACTTCCCAGCCTTCACGCCTCCAACTACCAGGAGGCGGAATGGTTCTCGAAGATATCCCGAGTCCAATCTCCGGTTTACCGCTTTACGGAGTCCCGGATGGTGATGCTCGGGATGAGCCGGGTATGGAAGGATGCGGATGCGCAAAAGATCCCGATCGTCCTCGAATACGGTTTGAACTCTGTTCCTTACGGTACGGTCTGTCTTCTTTGTTTATATTTGTTTGTCTTCTAACTGTTTTTTATTTCAGAGGGGAGCGACTGTATCCGCGGGAGGCTGATAGTCCCGCTCGGATGGGTACTCGTGCTCTAGATGAGAACGAGTTGCCCATCCTTGCACAGACGGCGGATCGGTTCGTGGAGGTCTACCCGCCAGGCCACGAGATCCTGAGCGCCAGGCGGCCAGGTAAGGCGCTATTCAACCCTCGACCCCTCAATGTTGAAACCTCTGCTGGAATTCCTCTAATCCTGTGTTCTGATGAGGAATCCGCAGATGGTCCTCCGTTGGTGCGAAAGAAGAAGGCTGCCGGCGGGAAGGGAAAGGAGAAGGTGGCCTCCACTGCCGATCCGGTGCCTCGGTCTGACTCAGAGGCCGAGAGCGAGGAGGTGGCGGGGAACCCTGGTGGTGCTAAGACCACTGCTCCGGAGGACCTCCGAGCAGCCCAGGACAACGACGGTGAGCGGCGTGAAGAGGCCGGCTCCATCGGGTTCATCCCCGCCTGTCCGCACTTTTAGGCTCAAGAAAACCCGTAAGTACAAACTTTATTTTTAACTTCATAGCTTTCCATCATTAATACTTATCTTCTTTGTGCAGGCGTGGATGTTGACGCATTCCAGGGTGGAGCGGGGAGGAGTACCTCTCTGCTCATGATGGTAGGTTTGGTCAGCCTACCTGAGGCGACGACCCAGGCGGCTGCGCCTACGCCTGCTTCTGCTGGTTCAGTTGCTCACTCCATTGAGCCAACTGTTCCAGCTGTGATGACATCACCGCCGGCTGTCAGTGCCATATTTACCGCATCTTTCACTGAGCCGGCGGTTACTTTTGCTGCGGACTCCGCAGCGGCGACCGCGGTGGCCTTCACTATGCCTCCTCCGTCATCGGCAACGACGGCCGATCCTTCAGGTATGCATGGGGCTTCTCGCCAACCTCTGCCTCCTTCCCATCTACCTGACCTGTTGGACGGATTTCCCTTGGGTTCAGATGATGGGTTTGGCGGCTATCGGCCTGTTATTGACCCTACAGGTGCGTAGGGTTCTTTTGGCCTATTTTTTTTTTTTTTACCATCTTTTCCTAACTGCTTTTTGTTTTTTGCAGTGTCGGATTCCAATGAAGTGTATGTTCCACGATGGAACATCCGCCGAGGAACAACCCTTCGCACACCTGTGGAGTGCGTGGAGTGGGCTCGTCACGCAGCTCCCAGTGGTGCGTTGGGGGAAGCCATGGCTAGCTACCAGGAGGGTAGGCTAACCAATGAGCTTCGGGTTCTCCTGGCCCGGATGCAGCCGCGCGTCGAGCTGCTTTGTCGTGAAAACGACAAGTTAAAAGCAGCTCGCATTAAAGAAGTAGCTCAGGCGCGGGCTGTCCGGGAGGAGAATAGGAGGCTCTCCGCCGCGGCTGCGGAGAAGGAGAAGGCGTTCAAGGCCCTTGAAGTTGATGTTCAGGCCCGTCTCGAGGCCCGTTCCAAGGCTGCCCAAGCTGTTAACAAACAGCTTCGGCTGGCTAAGGAAACTGCTAGGAACGCAACTGAAAGGGCTACCAAGGCTGAAGCTGTTGCTGAGCCTCTACGCCTCGAGAATGAGGAACTTAAAGCTAAATTAGAGGCGCTCCAACAGGCTCATGATGCTTTGGCGATGGAGGACGCGAAGAAGCTCCAAGAGATCCTGGACCAGAGGGGCGTGCTTGACCATTCTGAGCGGAAGCTAAAGGGCGTCGAAGAGGCTGCTGCAAAGGAAGTGTTGCTTGCCAACCTCAATAAAAGTGAAGCCGAACGCGCCTGTAACCAAGCTCAAGCCGCCCTCCAAGAAGCTCTGGTTGCCAAGGAATGGCTTCTTCGAGAAGCGTTGTCTCAGGTAAGCTTTCCATATCTTTACGCTTTTCTTTGTAAATAGAAAAGGTTTTGATACTTGTATTTTTTCTTTTTTGTAGGTTGTGCATCGGGTCTTCTCAGAGACGTCTTATGACGATGCTATGAGCGCAGCCCTCAACGCTTCTCATGAGGATGGGGAAAAGGCCGGCTTCCTGCTTGGTCTAGGGTTCGTTGAGAAAGGCTTCCCGCCTTCCAACTTCCCTTTGTATGATGTGGATACTGAAGCTGTTTATGACCAAGCAGTGCACCAGTATGCCGCCTTCTCGCATCCGGTGGTGGAGAAGGTGAACGAAGTCGCTGCTGCTGATGATGGGCTAGCTATCCTTAAAGCTTTCCTTGAACCACCACGCTCTACTGATGGAGCGGGTCCAAGTGGAAGTGGTCCTGAAGCTTGATCCTGAAGATCTCTTTCCACCATTAGCGTAGATTTTTGTTTTTGTATAGCTTCTTTTGTATGCGGGTATGCACCCAGCAATCTTTGTAATATTTGAATTTGATGGAATAAAGATTGTGTTAATTCCTTGCCTTGTTTATTTTACGCATGTTTTGATTTAACTTAGCAATTTCTTTAGTACTTAGATAAGTTAACTTTTTAACGTGGCCAATTATAAGTTTGTTTCGCTTCCTCTTTCATGATTGTGCGGGTATGACCGTCACTTACACTTAGTAGGATGGCTTTACTTTACTTATATCTGTCCTGCGTGGAAGTTTTCCTCATCTTTTCCTTTGAAATTTTCTAAGTGTTTAGAATAAGTTAACCTTTGAACGTGGCAGATAATAGGTTTAAGTTTTGCCTCCTTGTTCGTGATTGTGCGGGTAAGACCGTCACTTGCACTTACAAGGATGGCTAGACTCTACTTACATCTGACCTGCGTGGAGGTTTTCCTTAAAACTTGAAATTTTTACCGTTGTGTTTATGCGGGTTTTGCCGCCTTCCACACGTAACGACTTACTTCTTCCCCTATTTATGCGGTGAATACCGGCACATCAGTGTGGGAAGTTCATAAGTATAAAGGTAAGGCTATCAACACATTGTGAAAGGAGAATCATTTCCATTAGAAGTGGCTCTAGGCCTTTTCTTTACAAGTTTGGAATTGATCAACATATAACATTTGCGTAATTGAGCTCCATTCCATGTTCTTGGGATGGGAGTGCCATCGAGCCTTTCGAGCCGGTATGCGCCCTTTCCCAGAACTTCTTTGATAATGTATGGCCCTTCCCAGACCGGGGCCAGCTTTCCTGGGCGTTCTTGGTTCGAAGCCTCGTTGTTACGCAGTATGTAGTCTCCTACATTGAAGTTGCAGAGTTTTACCCACGTGTTGTAGTACTTTTGCATTTGTCGCTTGTAGTTCTCTTCACGCACTGCGGCTAAGTCTCTGCGTTCCTCGGTTAGCATAAGGTCCAACCGTCTTTCCGCATCATTGTCTTCTGGCTGAATCAAGACCCTTGGTGAGGGTAAACCAATTTCGACCGGGACCATGGCTTCAGTGCCATAAGTGAGACTGAACGGGGTTTCTCCCGTACTGGCCTTCTTCAGCGTTCTGTTTGCCCAAAGGACATGCGGAAGCTCGTCCACCCAGCCGGATCTGTGTTCCAAGAGTCTTTTCTTTATGCCTTCGACGATGCTCTTATTTGCTCTTTCCACCTCACCATTACCTTGCGGGTGTGCCACTGAGGTAAAGGTGTGGGTGATTTGAAGTTCTTTCAGCCACTGTTGTAGCTTCTTGTCAGCAAAGTTGGTGCCGTTATCGCTCACCAAATTCTGTGGAAGTCCAAAACGACAAATAATAAATTCCCAAATATATTTTTTGATATGTTTCGCGGTTGTTTGGGCTAAGGGTTTTGCTTCTATCCACTTGGTGAAGTAGTCGATGGCTACCACTAGGAACTGAACATTTCCTGCTGCTGTAGGAAATGGGCCTGTCACATCGATGGCCCACTTCTGAAATGGCCATGAAGAGGTGACTGGAACAAGTTCATTCTTCGGGCGGTGCGTGTTGGGTGCTTAGAGCTGGCAAGACCTGCATTTTCTGATGTATGCCAGCGCATCCGTATGCATCCCCGGCCAAAAGTATCCCGCGTTGTTTAGCTTAGCTACAACAGCGCGTGGACCTGCGTGTACTCCACAGATGCCTTCGTGTACTTCCCTTAGGAGGTAGTCAACATCTTGGTTGTCCACGCATCTTAAGAGTGGGCCAAGAAAGTTACGTCTGTAAAGGATGTCATCGATGAGTTGATAATTCAGTGATTTACAGCGTAGTTTTCTTGCCTGTGTTTTTGACTCTGGTAGTGTACCTGTCGCGAGGTATTTTATTATTGGTGTCATCCACGTTTCTGTGCCGGTTTGGATGACACAAATTTCCTTGTGCGGGACCGAAGGTGCCTCGAGGAGTTCAATGCGGATGTCCTTTCCCAAGTGGGTGAAGGCTAATGATGCAAGCTTGCTTAACGCATCCGCATATTTGTTTTCACTACGCTTGACGTGTATGACTTTGCAGTCGTTGAAATCGCGCATAAGGGTTTTTGCTTGTGCGAGGTACAGGGCCATTGTGTCGTTCACGGCCGTGTACGTCCCGTTGATTTGATTGGCTACTAACATGGAATCCACGTGGGCTTCCAAGTGTTTCACTCCCATCTTACGCGCAATTCTCAGCCCAGCCAAGAATGCCTCATACTCGGCTTCGTTATTCGTACTTGGAAAATCCAGTCGAATAGCGTAAGTGTATTCTTGGCCTGCTGGGTTGGTTAGTTTCAGCCCTGCGCCTGAACCCTCGTTACTGGCTGCTCCATCAGTGTAGAGTCGCCAGACATCATTGATGTCTTGTGCTGGAGAGGGTTGAGCCTCTTCCTGGCACTCTTTTTCCCGCGATGCGGGCACTTCCGCAATAAAGTCGGCCAAAACCTGGCCTTTTATGGCTGGTCTTGGCTTATACTTTATCGCGTACTCCCCCAACTCAATTGCCCATTTGGCTAGGCGTCCCGATAACTCGGGTTTGCCTAGAACGTTTGCAAGTTTGAAGTTGGAGAGAATGGTGATTGGGTGACCCTGGAAATATCGTCTTAACCTGCGTGAAGCGTGTATAAGTGCTAAGACTAATTTTTCGAGGGTAGAGTACCGGGTTTCTACGTCTGTTAGGATACGGCTGACATAATAGATTGGCATCTGGATGCTTTTCGCTCTACTAGCAGGAATGCCCCGGTTGCTCTATCTGTTGCGGAAAGGTATAGGATTAACTCCTCTCCCGCTTTTGGTGCTGTGAGCGTTGGGAGTTCGATCAAGCGTGACCGAATCTCCTGAAAAGCTGCTTCCGCTTCTGATGTCCAGCAGAAGTGCATTTTCTTTAAACAGTTTCTCAACGTTGACACGAAAGGAAACGACTTATCCGCGTGGTTTGCCAAAAAGCGATTAAGTGCGACTAGTCGTCCATTCAGTGTCTGAGCCTGTTTGATGGTAGTAGGTGATTCCATTTTTATAATGGCTTCGACCTTTTCAGGGTTCGCTCTGAAGCCATCTTTAGTGACGATGACCCCCAAGAACTTCCCTTCTTCCATTCCAAAGGCACACTTGCTCGGGTTGAGCTTCATGTTTATCTTCCTGAGCGTGTTGAAAGTTTCTTCGATGTCTTTCAACATCGCTTCTGCGTCAGGGCTTTTGATGACCAAGTCATCCATGTAGACTTCCAAGTTCCTCCCAATTTGGGCATGAAACTGGTTGTCCATCAGGCGTTGGTATGTGGACCCGGCATTCTTAAGTCCGAATGGCATCATTTGTTAACAAAATGTGCCATCGGGCGTCCGAAAAGCGGTTTTGTCCTGATCATCAACGGCCATGTGGATTTGATGGTACCCCTTATATGCGTCCAGGAAGCATTTAAGGCGAAACGGTGCTAACGAATCCACCTTAAGATCAATTTCGGGTAACGGATAACAATCTTTGGGGCATGCTTTGTTTAAGTCCTTGAAATCTATGCACATGCGCCATTGTTTGTTATTCTTCGGTACCATAACGGGATTTGCAACCCATGTTTGATATCTACTAACACGTACGATGCCTGCGTCAAGGAGTTCCTTGACTTGGGTTCTACACGCGTTAGTTTGTTCTGGCCCCATTACTCTGCGCTTTTGTACGATTGGCGTAACAGCCGGATCGCATTTGAGCTTATGCTCTGCCTTACTTCGGGGTACACCAGTCATGTCAGCTGGTGTCCACGCGAAGATGTCAGCGTTTTTCCGTAATAAGCGCTTGAGTAAGGTGCGTGTGGGATCAACAACTGTTGGGCCAATGGAAACGGCCTGGTCAGGATATTTGCCGTTGAAGGCCCATCTTTCTGGTTCGGTGATGGTTGGTTTAGCCATCTTTGGTTTGGGTTTAGATGAGACAGATGCGATGCATACCTGGGGAATGCCGGTGATCATCACTACACCCTCAGCTGTTGGCCATCCCATCATGCCGTGGACTGAAAATACCATGGCGTTGAATCTTTCCATCCCGTCTCTTCCGAAGAGAATGTCGTATGTGTGGTGTGGCTTCCTCATTACGACAAAATCCACGTCTTCTGTGCGTGAGTGATTCCCGTCCGTAAGAGTGACGGGGAAAGATAGGATACCCAGGGGGTGTTTGTGCTGCCATCGAACCCTTCCATCGAGGCGTAGATCGTTTCCAGGCGTTCCTTGTCTTCGTCATCTAGCTTGTCGAAGAACTGCCTGTACATCACCGTTGACGAGGCGCCGTTGTCAGCAAGAGTGCGAGAAGTGATGTAGTGCCCCAGCTGGCTTTTGATGACGATAGGGCCTTCTTTGCTGGGTCCTCCTGGCACTCGCGGGAAGCGCACCTCAGCTTCCTTCCACGCGCATGGTTCTGTCGTTCGCCTTTTTCTTCCTCTGATCTTATCATGAACCATGTTGATGCTGATGTCAACGGGCTTTCGTCCGTTGCCTCGGTACCGGTTATCGTTCCTTCCTCCCTTCTTGATTGATGCCACAAGGTGTGCAAGTCTTCCATCCTTGACGAATGTTTCAACAATATCCTTCAAGGATGTACACTCTTCCGTACTATGACCTTTTGTCCCGTGGAAGTCACAGGATTTGCTCTGATCCGCATTAGGTCGCTGCCGGATCATTGGAGCTTTTGGCCATGGTAGTTTTTCAGTGGCAAATATCTCCGTGACGCTTTTGGTGAGTGGCGTCCACCGGTGTTTTTGGCTTGAAGGGTGTGTGTTATTTCTTCCGCCAACAAGAGGGTGAGAGCTGGATGAGGTGTCAAAGTTTACCCTTGACTGCCAAATACCTAGCTTCCTCTTTTTGTTCTGCCGGGCGATCCGAACATTGTTTTCTCTAGTCCTTTGCGTGTAGAGGTGTGTACTCTGGGGAAGATCCCTTCCCAGTTGCTTCTCCGTCTCGGCAAAGCGCTTGGCCGCCGTCATGATGGCATCCCATGTGGATGGCATGCCGTCCTTACCCGTCAATGTGCGGATAAGCTCTGGGTATTCGGCGCCCTGGATGAAAGCTGCGCGAACAAGATCTTCACTTATGTTGCCCAGACTTAGCTTTTTGGAGTTGAAGCGAGTGATGAAGTCTAGTAAAGATTCATCCTCCTCTCTAACGCAGTTGAGGATCGTCCACTGTTCCTCAGTATATTTCCTTTGTTGGCTGAACTTGTTCTGAAAGTCCACCCAATCATAGATGTGATGGACCGGTAAACGATCGAACCATGCCCTGGCCGCTCCAACCAGAGTCATCTGGAACATATAACACCACGTGGGTTCCGTCCAGTTACTGACGGTTGCCCCCGCAATGAATCTGTTCAAGTGGTCGTCTGGGTCGGATAGACCATCATAAGTGCCGATGTTGGACATTTGTTTGGCACTTCTCGGGGCGATTGCTTCCGCAATGTCCCTTGCAAACTTTGACTTTCCTGCATTTGCAGCAGTTGGTCTAAAGGTTTTGGAGAAGTCACGCGGGTTTCTCTCCGCATTCGTTGGTTTAAAGGCTTCCCCAAAATTCCTTGTCGGTTGGAAGTCCGTTTCCTTACGCTTCCCTTTTGCCTTATGGCGAGGGTTTGCGTCGGTATCGGATTCTTCCCGCTCATCGTCTGAGTACTCGCACTCACTGTTCATATTGAGATGTTGGCGAGTACTGCCGAATTCGTCGGCCTGTTGAACTGAACGCAAGCGTTCATCCAACTCAGCTTGGAACTCTTTCTGACGTGCTTCGGCCCACGCCTTAACTTGATCTAGTGTTTGGCGAGGGACCCTCGTTCGTTTCTCCAACTGGGCATCAGTGAACCCCAGTGGAATATTGTTTACTGCACTTGCCCCTGCTTGGGTAACCGGGGTAGTGTTCGTAAGATTTGTATAACCGCCGGTGTTCCCCCCAGTTGCTGGGGTTGTGGTTACCGGGGTTTCTTGGTCGCTTACTGGCCTTGGGACCGGAGTAACGTTAACCATTTCTTCAGAAATTTTTGAAAAAACTAAGAATTAGTTCTAGCTTTTATGCACGGATGGCGCCAATGAAGAAACACTAAGTGACCCGGGGCAGATTACGGATAATATGGGGGTTAACTAATGTTTCCCACGAGGATGAGGTCCAGCAGAGAAGGTTGTTCTTCAGGTGACCTACAAAACAGACACCGTAAGCTCGTCACTGAGAAGGGGGGGGGGGGTTCCTCCTTGTGACCACCCTCCGGCGTGAGAATCAGACTAGATTGCTCTGAATATAAGTGTATATTAAGAGATTGCTAGATAAGAATGAGATATCAGATGATGTCCTTACCATTCCAAGGTGTTGGAGTATTTATAGCCGAAGGTAGGTTTCCTAGAAGGTACAGCCGGCTGAATAGTATTCCTGTTCTACCAACAGTGGACTACGCACAGGCCATGCTGGTTGGTGGATAGACTACGGCCGACAGTAACAAGGTCGGCTGTACACTGTTCCTTTACTGCCGGCTATGCACTGTTCCACCAACAGTAGGCTGCGCACGTCCCATAGTAAGGGTTGGTGAGTAGGCAGCGGCTAATAGTGACAAACAATACTAGAGGGTGCTCCTCCTCGTACTGTTGTCGGTGAGCTGTCACCCTGTGATTGGTTCATGGGCTGTTCTGGTCAGATCGTCTGTTCTGCCCATACCTTAGTAGGTATAGTACAAAAGATCTTCCAGAAGCATACGGACTGGCTCATTTAGGCGGGAGTATTCCCGCCTTGCTCATTCCTTCATGTGACTACTGAAGTAGCTAGTGCCTTGTGCGTGTAGCCTTGCTGTCAGTGCGGGTAGCCTTCCCTGATGGCTTGTATCCGCAACTGCGGGAACAAGCGGGGTACTTCACCATTGGGAGGCTTTCCCTGCGGGTACAGCTGGCGTACTGCGCGTAAGGTTTTCTCTGAGCATGGTGGGTCCTGCGGGAGCAGTTGGTCGTTGCGCAGACATCCCTGTTCAAGGTGAGTCTTGCGGGTCCAACTGGGCTCTGCTGGGACCTACCTCTTCAGCTTCCCTGATAAAAAGCAATTAAATGGGCTTCTCTATCCATTTATGAACAAGTTGAGAGACGAAGCAGCGGCTGGGAGTTCACTTCTGAAGTTTGCTATGGATAACACAACTGGGCCTGATACTGACACACTATATGGCCTTGCTCAGTGTGTTCCAACTTTATCGGAGACGCAGTGCAAAGAATGTTTGGACTACGCAATGAATCAATTGTCATCTTGTTGTGACGGGAGTTATGGTGCACTAGTTCTTATGGCACGTTGTAATATCAGGTATGAGATTTATGAATTCAACATCAACACAAGAACTCACCTGCCACCATCATCGACTTTACAGCCATCTCCTCAAGGTACGCATGTTGTCAATCGTAAACAGTTTTATAGGATTTTATT
Source organism: Bidens hawaiensis (assembly GCF_021521415.1). Lineage (NCBI taxonomy): Eukaryota > Viridiplantae > Streptophyta > Magnoliopsida > Asterales > Asteraceae > Bidens > Bidens hawaiensis. The sequence continues at coordinate 63,530 of NW_027499217.1, read as the reverse complement.
ATTTAGATTTAAATCTAACACGGTCACAGTTTACATTCAACCGTTTATTTTATAGAAAAAGAGTTAAAATACTTTACAACCATTTTTCAAAATAGTGTGTGAATTTAGTATTTGTTTATAACTTTATTATTATTATTATTATTATTATTATTATTATTATTATTAAATGTTGTTTAGGGTTGGACGTAGATCTGACTTAAACTAAAGAGAGGGTGGATAGAACTATAGTCTTTTATGGAATCTTGGTGGTTGGTCTCAAATTAATCCTAAGTATTTGTTTTTTTAATAATTTTATTTTATATTATAAATAATATTTTGGTAATTTCATTATATATTATATATGACATATTGGCAATTTTCCCATATAGATCATTGATGTAATTCGTTCTAATTATTATAAAAGTGGTAACTTGAAGAAACTAACTAAAAAGTGGTAATTTAGGGATGAATTTTATTGTTCAACAAAAACATTGTTTTTAAAGAAAATGTGTTATGAATAATAGTAGTAAGTGTAAAAGAACCCCACCCACCCTACCCCACCCCCAACCCCCAAAAAAAACGTACAAAACGTCTATTTTACTCTCAGTTGAGTTCTTAAAGTGTCCATACATTTTTAAAATTCCCTAAATATTCTCTTTTATTGGTATATTTTGTAGGCAAAAAAACTAGCGCAACTCGGACAGCAATCTTCGTCGTTATTCCGACTGTCACTGCAATACTCATTGTTTCCATCTGCATTTTCATTGTATTGAGGAGGAAGAAAATTCTGGTCGAAAAGGGTAAGATTAAGTTTTTGACGAGACAAAAACCTTTGATAGTTGATTTAGGTTTAATGAAAAAGTATAAACTTTAGTCGTAGATTTTAAGCCATTGCATATACCACATAGGCACTTTAACAAAGCATGATTTCTACAAAAGTTAAAGAGGAAAATGGCTATATACATGTTCATCTATATTAAATCTTGGCATTGGTTAAATCTTGCTTGCAACTGGACATTTACAAAAGCTAAATCTTGCTAGCAACTGGACATTTACAAAAATAACTGACGTATACAATAGATTCGTCTATATGTACCTGCTAGTCGTCCACAAAGGACCTATCACTCGTCCGTGTCAGGACATGCTGTCACTCGTCTCCGTTGAGACATGCTATTACTTGTCCACAATGGACATGCTATTCGTCCCCAAGGACATTTTACTTTTAATTTAATAACATAACACATTAGTTTACTACTCGAATATATATTAAGACATAAGTATATAAGCGTTCACATTCATTGCCATCTATATTGCACTATGCATGTCGGCCCCAAAATGTATTTTAAATATATAAAATGATATCTAGAAACTCACATGAATCATGTTGTGTACGGAATTAATAGTAACTCTCTTCCTTAACTGAGTACGACTAAAACAATTAGTCATTAATTAATGTATGCAACTTAAAAATATATACCTAATTAAGTTAACCAAGCTAACGGGTTCAAAGCACATTAACTTAACCAAGCTATCCATAATGGTTAATTATTTACCAAAGAGTATTCTCAAGGTTTATTTGCAAAGACCATTCCCATTTGCCAAGATTATTTCCATTTGCAAGACCATTCCCTTTGCAAAGATCATTCTCATTTGCAAAGATCATTCGCATTTGCAAAGACCTTTCTCATTTGCAAACGAGCATTTTAATTCTTTTTATGATTTGGACCTTACTCGCTTAACACGGACTAGTCCAAATGGCTCGTTTATTATAAAATTTGAGACTTATTGAGAAACTGACTTCATTTACCTATCATTTTTAAGAACCGAACTTGAATATTTTTAACACGAACCGACCCAACCAACCCATTTATTATCAAGTTCATTACTTTTCCGTAAATCGTGACCCGATCTATCATCCTACTAACTTTCTTATCAAACCAAACACTAAAACTGAACCTTTAACGAAACATACCTTTAATAAGTCAGATCTGAATCTTGGAGATGTCATTTGATGATACGGCTTTTACGTTTCCTCTTAGTCTGTGTTCGACCTATACTCTTCTGAAGTCGGATCTTAAATTTGCTCCGAAAACAAAACTTGGATTATGTTGGAGCTTAGGTATGTTTTGATGGTAAAACATGGAGCAGTGAGAGTTTTAGGGTTTATAGGCCTTATTTATATTCTCAAGCCCATACTTTAAAGTTCATTACTAAAACTACTAGCTAAATGCATAAGTAAATAATAATAAACCTTTGCTTATGATTCCTCTTAGTAACCGGATGTTGCAAGTGTTACACCCAAACTTACGGCGGAAATTCCGGGACGCGAAATGATTGTCACAGCTCTCAAGGTTACTATCATGCAACATTATAAGTTTTAATATCTCTTTAATAATTTCAAACAAATATTCATGTACATCAAATTTATAAATAAACAATTACATTAAACATCCAAAATTAAGTTCTTGTATCTTTTCTCTAACATGCATCCTAAGTTGCTTCAAACAATCTTGATAATCACGTCACACGATAACCTGCATATGCGTTGAAAATAAAATAGTTTTGTCAACACAAGGTTGAGTGAGCAACACACCAGTTTAGATGTACATATAGTATATAACAAAAATATGTAGTTGCAACAAGTCATATGAGAATAAAAAATTAACCAAATGAGCAAGTATAACTGAGATGTCGAGAAGCATAAAGGCTAACAACTGGCGTATGATCATACTAGACTGAGATTATGTTGGACCTCTCCGAATGCGGAAGCATACAAAGCAAATAGGCACATAAACAAGTAAAGTATAAGTTGTTAACACATAAGACAAAGTTGCAGTTTTGAGTATAAGTATATATGAAAAGTAAATTTACGCATATGTCCCCAAAACGTGAGAAAACGAGTAAAATAGGGGAATGTGGTACTCACCTTAACGATTAAGCAAGAGATAATGATCCGCTAATCTATAAAGATAGATCGAACTCTTCGGGAAGTATCGACGAGATATCCTAATAAGGAATAATTGCGGAAAATAAATATAAATTCAATAACGAAACCAAAACTAGATAGAGGTTCGGGATTTAATGATCTAATGGGTTCATGCGAAAGTTATTTATTTCTTTAATTTATTATTAATTTTATTAACAAAGCTTTGTTGTAAATAATATGATTTAATTACATATAAATACTCGAATAAATATTTATACAACTTTGGGATAGATTATATATAGAAATTGTTTTAAAATATTTATTTTAACTAAATTACCTTTAATATATAATTCTATTACTAATAAAGATTTATGTTAAATTAATAGTGCAAATAGAAATTAATTGATAATAAATCATTTATATAAAATAAAATAAATTTTTTTATAAAATACTTGATCAAATAATTATGTAAAAATTATAAAGCGTAATATATTTTTTTTATATATTTTAAATGGATAAAACCTTTAACATTTATCAATTTCCAATATTTATTATATATATATATACTCATGTAGATACGATGTAACCAAAGTTCGTAAAAGCGATCGGTTAATATGTCGATTTTAAAAAAATAATAGTTAATTAAAAGTTTTATATTATTCATAATATTAATTAAATGATTTAACATATTAATATATTTACTAAAACCCTTAAAAAATAGAAAAAATATCGGGGCTGGTCGAACCCCAGCGGATCAAGTATTAACCCAACCACACACAACCAACTGCTCCATCCAATTAGTTGGTTATAACTTCAGAACAAGATATTTTAAACAGACAGACATGAACCCAGATCACATTGTGGGCCCTAGAAACCAAATTGAATAAACCGTTATACGTTTGGAAAATCAAAGTTAGGTTTATTGAATCGCAGGTAATGAAGAACAGAACCATGTGCTTAATTACCTTATACGTTGATCGGAAGAGCGGGGACGGAATCAAAACAGGGCCGGGGGGTCGAGGTTAAGAACAACGATGAAGAGACCATGATAATCCAATTGGTTAGGCTGGTTTTGACGACGATGGAATGAGGACGGTGGCTGTAGGTTTAATTGACTTTTGGTGATCGTTTACGTGTATAACAATAAACAGCTAAGTCGGTTTAGGTATAAACGAAAGGAAGATCATATTTTGATTTGATTAACATAAATCTAGTGTCGGTTAGGCCGAAATTAGTTTAGTATGACGCGTTTATGATTCCATTTCCATATTGGTAGCAAGAATTGTTGCCCAAGACATCACAATTTGAATTCAGGTTTAAGATAACGAAATTGGGTTTGAGTTTGGGTCGGGTAACGGATCTGGATACGGGTTTGGTTAAAGGGTATTGGGTTTCTGGGTTAAAACAAAAGATATTTTTACTTAAGCCCTTGAACTATGGAGGTGGAAGCAATTAGAGATTAAAGTTTAGTTTATTGTAAAAAATGTGTATCCTTAAAAGTTATATATATATATATTTAATATTAAATAAGTATGATAAGAAATTAATAATAAAATAATAATTATTTGGTAAACACGATATTTATCGTTTAAATTTCCCGAATATAGAAACGGGTCGGGTTACGGTTATTAAAATAATAAATTAAAACCCGAGTTGTTACAGCAAGTATATCCTCCTTACATAAGGTTTCGTCCTGAAAACCATGACGTTACAAATCAACCTTTCCTTCAAAAATGTTTCTTCCTTGAAATCTAATAATCCTCTCCCGTTGCAATACACCCAACAATATACTGATTTCTAACTCTTGCTTTAATTGGTCATTCAAGACCTCTCATTTCATAAAGGAGTACCTTCAATTCTATGACTTACATCTTCTTGAACGATTATCGCGATTTGTAGCTGTATAAAAGGAATCTTAATCCAAATGTTCATGGAAACCCTCAATACTGCTAACTCATGCCCTCAATCATGCCGGGTCTTTAGGAAATTCCTCAGGGAATACCTTCGAACGTTAGGCAATTCGAGAATCCGTTCTTCCTTGCGTCTAAGCTTTCACATCGACTCTATACAACTTCAGAGCATCGTACCTTCATCGTCTGTAACTCTCCTATTTTGGTTATGAAGAGGATCCTCCTGGCCATCGAAACCCACTGCTAGACTATCAACTCCTACCTCAAGGTAATTCCATACCTTTCATATCATCCCCTAAACCTTAGACTTAACTAGTAACTTGTAAGGCCCCGGTACCGGTGCCTTACTTCGATGTTGGATTTACTCATAAACACAGTTCTAAATATCAGAGTTAATTAAAAACTTTCACGGAATAAATAAAACTTCAATCATTCATTACAAACATTCGATGCGTGTCTTTAAAACAAAACATAAATGATTTATTCAAAACATCATGACAAAACTTCTTTGGATGTCAGTCCCTTCAATCCTTCCATGTGTCATTCCCTCAAGCCAACTGCTTCAATCTATTCACATGTTCTAGTTAATACAGGTAACATACAATACATTCATATACTTACTTATATATGCATCCGAAGATACAATAACATACTTAGCTTTTTACATTTCTTCGTACTTTCATACTTTCATTCTTTGTTTCATACATACATATATACATACATTTCGTGCTATAAACTTCGCAGATATTATTAGGGTATGTTCCCTACATTCGCATATATTATTAGGGTATGTTCCCTACATTCGCATATATTATTAGGGTATGTTCCCCACATTCACATATATTATTAGGGTATGTTCCCTTTATTCGCATATATTACTAGGATATGTTCCCTACATTCGCAAATATTATTAGGGTATGTCCCCTACCTTCCCTCTACAAAACTTTCATACTAAAATTCATACAATTTTGTACATATCCTGCTTTATCAATCATTCATACACGATTACATATTCTAACACTTACCTCCCTTAGCTATACGTGCAATATCTGAAGATCGTTCACGTGCCGACAAGCTTTCATTCATATTCACATTATAATATTTATCACATATAACATCCATTCATACACTTACCACTCAGGGTAAGTGTATTAACTAATCACATTGAGTATGCGCACGACCCCGAAAACGTAACAAGGAAGTGGGGCTAGAAACTCACCTGAACTCGGTTACGTTCACCGTTAATGGTTATTCCTTTCTTTAGCTGTGCGCGACTAACTGTATAGCAATTACACGTATCAATTAACTATCTCTACCCATATCGTGTTTCTAGTTTAATTATAACCCTCAATAAACGGGGGGTCCGGGAGCAGCGCCCCTGGCAGTAGGGTTCTAGGGGCGACAGCCCCTAGCGGGGTCCAAAGGGCAGAGCCCCTGGCTGGGGTTGAGCTGACTCAATTAACTGTCTTAACACAATTTTCATTAGAATTCTTAATTTATTATTTATTTGCTAATTCATAGAGTTCGAGGGCTTCTTTGTAATTAAACCATTTTATTCTTAGTCCAGGGACCTTTCTGTCATTCTTTCAAACTTAATTCGTTATCCAGTTCGTTAACGAAGGAGGCTCCTTCGTTATTTCTCTATTATAACGAATTGGCATAGCGAATGGATGCCCATTCATTATTCTTACTTATCGAATGGGCATAACGAATGACTGCTCATTCGTTATTCTTCCTTAACGAATGGTCATAACGAATGGCTGCTTATTCACTATTATTGCTTAACGAATGGGCATAACGAATGGTTGTTTATTCGTTATTCTTCCTCAACGAATGGGCATAACGAATTGCTGCTCATTCGTTATTTATCCTTAACGAATGGGCATAACGAATTGCTGCTCATTCGTTATTTATCCTTAACGAATGGGAATAACAAATTATTGCTCATTCGTTATTTTTCCGTAACGAATTAGGGTTAGGTCAGAGAATGTCAGAACATTCTCTGACATTCCTTCAACCTCGTACGCCGCCTTTTCGGTGTCGTCATGCCGGAAAAACGTGCGGTGGCCGGAAAAGCGTATTTTACCCCATTTTTTGTTCCATTCGATCCAGATCTGAGCTAGGGTGACCCTAAGCTCGTCTGTTGATTGGTTTATACCCGATTCCCTCCGGATCTCGTGACTTTAACGGTTGAGCGTATCGGATCGTCGTTTCGCGACTAGATCTAACGGGCTTGAATCCATACAATATCATACTATCATTACCTCGGATCGATGCTCGGTTTCTTCTTGCTATATCGGCTAGAGAGAGAGAAATATGAGAGAGAGCTTTAGTGTATGTTTTTGATGGTGTATGGAATGAGTGGAAATGAATGGATTGTGGGTTAATTAAGGTATATATATCATGGGTCATGGGATTAAGCCCATGGTCTTTCTCCCTTCCTTATTAACCCAAGTCCATTACCCATATTACTTAACCCAACACAAGTCCATATCCTAACATCTAATATTATTATTTATTAACCAAACGGGAAATGGGATTGTTTGATCTCGGATTACCAATCAATAACAATAACAGATCTCAGATCTGTGAATATCCTATTAGTACTATTAAGGATATAGCTCATAATTAACCGATTCAGTGTTATAAATATGTGTATATATTATCAATATATTAGATGAATAATGTTAAGGTGAAGCTTGAGAGAGAGCAATTGGTTAATTAACACTCAAAAACTCTTTTCAAAAACTTACATTAAAAGTGAACAGTAGTTCACTATATATAGAAGGTGATCTGGTTCGCTAACATCCCCTAGCGAACCAGCTTCCCCTTCGTTACATAAATAATCATAGCGAAGCACCCCCTGATTCGTTAACATCCCCTAACGAATCAGGAGGGAATACATTGATTGGCTAGTTCGCTAACATCCCCTAGCGAACTAGCCTTTAACTTAGCGAACTGATTAATAAATAAACTATTTATTACATTAAACATAAATAAAACATTAACGATAAATAAAGACTCTAGACGCAAAACCGTGCACTAACAAACACCCCCTCGTCTTGAGCTCTTTGTCTTTAACTTATTTGAAGCGCTTGGACTGCCAGTCTCTGCAACTATGAATTCCATGTTCATGACACACACGGACGACTCGTTGAAATTGCATAGCCAGGTCGTAATCTTCTTGGCGCTCGATCAAAATCTGCTTCCAGTGTAGCACATCATTGTCTGTCTCTGATAAATTAACCAACCACATTGGGTCTATTATCTTGATGAGCTCAGTCTGCAGTCCTCGACCACGAACAATAACGGCCTCGTCAGTACGATTGTCATAGTACCAACGGTTGAAAGACAGATAAATATCTTGAGGCATTGTCTTCACATGACCCTTTTTCATCGTCTTTGGCGGCTTCACTTTCAAGACAAGTTTCTTCCAGTCGGTCCTTGAATCAATTTCGTCAATGCGCTTACGTCTAGGGACCTGGGGCTTGAAGAATTTGAAGCCATGATTGACCTCGAACAGTAAGTGTTGGTGAAACCACTCAGCTGTTCGGTAACCCCCACGATTGATAAATGGACGTCTCTCGAGGGTACGAATATCCCACCGCGGTAATGTCAGAACATCCATTATCCTCTCGTAATACTGGACAACCTTTTCCCACTTGACTATACATACTTTAAGGTCTGAATCATAGAGCCAGGAGACAATATCACCATGTACCTTAGAAATGGTCTTGAAGGGAGTCACCTGATTAGCCTTAACCCAAGCAGCAGCAGTATCTTTTCTTTCTTGATCTACATAACGATAAGCACTGATAAGTTTACCCACTTTATGACGTTTGAACCATCTTTCTACGTCCTCATCAGTCACTTCTTTGAGTGAGGGTACTGTTCGCTGCACAACCTTTTCCAATTCATCCTCAGTCTCTTTAAACACCTCTTCTTGAAATTCCGGAGCACCTTGATCAACGTTCGTGTGTTGATACAAGTCCGGGTACTCATCAGCAGTCACATCCTCCATCTCAATCTCTTCATCCTCATAAACAAAATCCGTATTCATAAACAACGGATCAACTTCCAAATCCTCCTCAGTTATTACTTCGACATCGGGCTCAGTCTCTGAAGCAGTCAACTGATCGTCATTCAGCCCAAGCAGAATCGAAATCTACTTCCGTGTCAAGGATCTAACCACAAACTCACCAACCTCTATCTCATCTCTGTATACCACACTACGAACCACCCCTGATCCATCAACAAATATCACTGTATTAGCTGCAATCATTTCAATTGACTTGGAAGCTATTGGTTCTTGATAAATAATTATCTGCTTGCTCGAATCATCACCGCCACTAACACCAGCACCAGAGGATGAACCATGCGATTGTTTAGGCTCACCTCCTGCATCAGATTCGTCAGAATCATCATCGTCATTCTTAAGTTTCTTGAGGGCATCTTCTTTACAAGTTAATTGTAAAATCAACTCTTCTTGTTCCTTTAATTTCACCCCCTGAGACTCAACAATCGTACGCAACGACTTAGTCTCCTTATGACAGAAAGAAATATAACTCATCATTCGTCGTTGATTCTCCATGAGTCATTCTTGAGTTTGACGATCAGCTACCATTTGATTTTCATATAGATGTAGCAGATTTAGCAGCATTTCAGTTTGACGACCTGGTGGCAAGTTGTATACGGACGGGTGAACAGGTTGAACAGGTCCTTGAGGCCGAGTTATTCTCATGAATGAGACATCACTAGGCAGAGGTGGAGGAGGAGGAAAAGTAGTTGTTAGCGGAGGAGGAGGTCTCATTGATGTAGTAGGAGATACTGTAGACAATGCAGCAGGAGGTCTAGTTATCTCGGTTAACGCCATTTGAGGAATAAGACCGAGCCTCTCATGTGACACCAACGTCGTCGTCAAAGTAAGCATCGGAGTGCTAGTAGTTAGCGGCACCGCCGAGCTTTGAAGAGTTGATTGACGTGGTGGTGGGGTTCCAATGATTACCCCAGCCCCAGCAGACACACGGGGCTTCTTTGATGGTTCACCAGTAGCTACAGCTTTACCCTTTCTTTTTCTTTCCAGCTGAGCTTTCATGGTGGCAGCTAGAGCAGCATCGACTGCATCTTGTCGTTCTTTAAGAGCTCGTTCACCAGCTCTATCAGCACCATCATTCCCATCATTATCACCATCGTTATCTCCACCATCATTGTTCCCACCTTCTCCCCCTTCACGCTCGGAATCCGAATCATCGTGGATCCAGCGTTCATTAGGAGGACATACATAATTCGGATTGATTATATGACCAATCATCCGTTTATCCTGTGGTTTCTCCTTTCTATAAATTAACATACGATGAACGGTATCAGCAGTCATGTGTTCTTGATGAAGTACATCATTCACTCTTGTATGATCGATATCCAAATTCGGGATCAATTCTTGAATAATAAGCTGTAGGAAACGAGGGTACATCAAGAATTTCTTCGACTGAAGAGTTTGCTGAACCTGTTCCTTCAAATGATCAAAGACGAGTTCTGAGTAGTTGAAGGGCTTGTTCAGGATTAGGGAAACAAACGCCGACTGCAAACTTAGGCGACACTCATCAAACCCACCACGACGTCCACTCATACAATGAAGTAGAACATGCAACAGATACTTGTATGGTGGACACAACCCGTTCTTTTTCAACATAGATTTGCGAATATCACCACCATAGTTTAAGCTTGTGAATAAACCTCTAACCAATGTCCTGTCAAATTCACTCGGGTTATCATCATTATCGTCAAATTGAAGTACCCGACGAATGACCTCAACATCAATCGTAATTGGAATCTGATTGATTGTAGCTTGAACCAATTTATCTGCCTCAACATATTCCGCCGTGTTCCAAAATTGCTTGATTATACTAAGATACACTTTAGGTTTAGCAGTGATTGCATAGTGTATCTTTGAACGTCGTAATAAAGTCAACATATTTCCAAACGTTTCCAAATTAGTCACATCTTGATCAACATAAGCACAAATGTTGTGATTTTTATCAAATGGCAATAAGATCACTTCAGTTTGTTGATCTTGTTGTGGTGGCTGTCCTTGTGGAGGTTGTTCTGGTGGTGGTTGATTTTGTTGTTCTTGATCAGCCATGTTTTACTGTATAAATAAAACCGAATATGAGAAGAGATATCAAAATATATAATTAAAAGATATGTGTAATTAATCTATTTACGCGTATTAGACGATTTAAATCCTTTAATTAAATTAAATGAATATTGAAATTAATTTATTTAAAAAATGTCATTCGTTGGGAATCACACTGATTCGTTACAATAAGATAACGAATCAGGCGATTCGCTATCAAGTAAATACTTTAACGAACTGAACATAGCGAATTATTATTTAATTTTGACGAACTAAACTCTAGTTCGTTATTTTTTAAGCGATCCATATCCGATTCGTGTAACATCTTATTCGCTAATCAAGTTTGTGTAAAATCTTAACGCATTGGACACGAAACAGTCCCAATTCGCTAAGACTAACGAATGGTCATAATTAAGACTTGTTCTTTGACCCATATGGTCAAAGTCAAAATTACGATGAACACAAATAGTCAACAATATGAGTCCGGGGACGATTAGACCATAACTATCGTCGAATCATCGCAATAATGAGCTCGTTGTACTCGGAATTACGTTCGTAATCGAAGATGAATGAGATTAAGACTCAAAATCTCTAAGTACATAGGTTAGACGAACCCACTGTAAACACCGATAACATGAAACTATAATTAACCCAGCAAACAACAATCAAATCATGATTGAAGCCCACCAAGGGTATCGGAATATGATTCCGATCACAATGACATCAAAATCATATAGTTCTTCATCATAAATTATACTGAAATGGATTTCAAAACTTCGGAAACCCTTAAATCCCTAAATAGTTCAAAATTTAACTATCAAATCTTAGCCATTTTTGACGAATATTAGATCGCCATGATCGGCTATACCTTAGAAATCCAAAGATATCTTAGAAATATCAAAACGAGAAGGTCGAGATTTCAGAGAAAATTTGAACAGGGTTTCTTTAAGGTGAAGGAAGAAGGCGAACAGTGGAAAAACTGTTCGTTATTCTTTTCTTTTATAACCTTGCACGCAACTCGAGGTACAACTTGTATGAATCAGGCGATTCGTTTAAATTAAAGTTAACGAATTAGCCCATTCACTAACTCAATTCGTTACCTTATGTTGGCGAATCGCTACTTGATTCGTTAAATTAAAGGTAGCGAATCAAGACATGATTCATGTCATGATTCGTTAAATATGCATAACGAAGGGATGATTCATTACAGAGTGCGGAAGCGAATTAGGTTAGCGAACCAGAAGCTAGTTCGCTAAAGAATCACCTAGTTCGTTATCCATAAATAACGAATTATTAAAAAAAATCTTTTATTTAATTTAAAATTAAATAATTAAATAATTAAATAAAATAAATAAATTAGGTTATCGAGAATCTATTTATCCCGACAACCAAATACCTTAAAAACGTTTCAATTTTCCGAAACATAACTTAAAATAATATGTACAAAGAAAAACGAAAATATTTTTGGTATTTTAGAAAAAAAAATAAAGAATGTATTTACAAAAGAATATCCGAACAATTAAAAAATAGACAATCTTTTTGTGTTTTTCAATGATTTATCAAAAACAGTACATATTTTTGTAGAGTTTGAGCAGAGAATCATATTGACCAAATTGCCCTTCCATCACAGTTTTATATTTCAGCGATATTATGACTGGCGATAAGTCGGTCATTGGTATTGTTATCCACATAAATCTAATAACACACATTCAAGTATTTTTGTGATATGATTAATTTGTTCAATTAAAGCACAGAATATCAGAAACTATCAGCCTCTAATCTCGGTTCAAGCTTAATTTGATTTTGCCAAATCACCCCAACTTGACTTAAACCATTATATTGTTGATCAAAATTTTTGATACCAATTTCGAAATTTTGAGCAATGCATCAAGTTTTCTTTACTGAGAGTGAGAATGCACGAGTCCATCTGTCGGCTTACATACATTGTATCCCCTGGGGTCCGTTTCTTAATGGTATTAAGACGCGCGCAAGGGAGGAACAAATTGTATGACTAACATCGGATTTTGATCAAGTCAGTAATTTAAATTGTACGAAGTACAGCAGTGATCAAGTTTAATGACTTTGGGTTTGCTTCTTGAAAGTGAGTGAAATATTCATGTTTATGAATACCCAGATGATTAAGACGCATAAAGACTCACTGTGTCCAGAATCCTAACGCTTATTATTTGCTTTATTTTATTTTTGGGTGATCAACAAATATAAGGCTTGAGTATGACTGGTTATTACATTTCTGCCATCCTCACCGAGACTTTTGCTAGAGACTAACACCCCTTTCAATTTGGCGTTTCTTTATGTTTATATCACATATTTTACTCTACTGGGTTGTTTTAAGACCTACCAATGCACCAATGCAATTAAGCACACAGTCTTTTAAGCTTACTTTTTGCTGGATTTGGGGTCAAAATAATCAATGTACTATCATGTTCTCTTCTTGCTTCAAAAACTCAAAATTTTGAGGAGCATAAAATAAAAAAAACAAATTTAATCGCCCCAGTTAACTTAAGTTTATAAATAAATGGCTAACCATCAATTCACAAGTGAATAATAGGACCAAAACATGCAAGCATGCTTCACAAACTTAAATAACCGACATAATTTTCAGCGAGAAAATAATCTAAAAACGCTTGCAAAAATCTTTTTGGTTTTTCTCTATACAAACTTTAAAAACACAATATTTTTGTCTTTTTCAATTTTTTTTATAAACAAAATAAACTCACAATCTTTTTGGTTTTCGGAATTTTCTGTACAAAACATAAATCACATTCTTTTTGGTTTTTCCAAATCTTAAAATGTTTTTGGTTTTTCTAAATATTTAAAAGAAAACATTAAAGAACAGAAATCACATATTTTTTTTTTAATTTGAATTTTTTTTTTAATGTTTTTGGATTTTATCTATACAAATGAAAAACACACTCTTTTTGTATTTTCTAGATTTTCACCCCCTAAAACCAAAATAAATTTTAAAAGAAAAATATGACAGAAAATAAAGATAGTCATCCTTGTTTAAGGATATCAGCGAGGGTCTTCACTCCGTTTAAATCAAGCAAAAATTTAAAACGCGTTTTGTCAAAAGCTTTAGTAAACAGATCGGCTTTCTGAAAATCAGTATGTACCTTCTCAAGATCGATTAATTTCTTTTCAAAGCAATCCCGTATAAAGTGATATCGAATTTCGATATGTTTCGTTTTAGAATGTTGTACGGGATTCTTGGTGATACTAATAGCAGCAGAATTATCAATCAAAATAGGAGTAGTAAGAAACTTTAAACCGTAGTCGCGAAGATGTTGTTGTATCCACAAAACCTGGGAACATCAACTCGAGGCTGCAACATACTCAGCTTCGGCGGTTGAAGTGGAGACCGTTGTCTGCTTCTTACACTGCCAGGAAACAAGCCGGTTTCCTAAAAATTGACATCCCGCTGTAGTAGACTTGAAATTGATCTTGCATCCTCCATAATCTGAGTCTGAGTAGGCAGTAAGATCGAAAGTATCATCCTTGGGGTACCACAACCCGATGTCTGGATTTCCCCTCAAATACTGAAGAATTCTCTTGACTGCAGCTAGGTGAGTCACTCGTGGACTTGCTTGATACCTAGCACAAAGACAAACAGCAAACATAATATCAGGGCGAGAAGCCGTTAAATACATTAAAGAACCAATCATGGCACGATAGAGGGTAGGATCAACGGAATCCTCCAATTCATCCGGTGATAAATTGTGCTCTACTGGAAGAGGAATAGAAGGGATTTTTCCGGCAGTAATCTTGAATCGGCTCAAGACGTCGTTCACATACTTAGTCTGGTGAATAAAAATTCCATGAGCAGACTGGTGAACCTGCAACCCTAAAAAGAAATTCATCTCTCCCATCGAACTCATCTCGAACTTTGTTTGCATGGACTTCTCGAACTCCTTACACAATGTGTCGTTTGTAGACCCAAAAATAATATCGTCGACATAAATCTGGACTAGAAGAAGATCGTCACCAAAAGTCTTATGAAATAAAGTGCAGTCGACAGTCCCTCGTTTAAAGCCATTATCAGTCAGATGGTCGGCGAGCGTGCCATACCAAGCTCTCGGGGCTTGATGTAGACCATACAGGGCCTTGTTTAATCGGTAAACACAGTCCGGATAATCAGGATCTTCAAAACCAGGAGGCTGTACAAAAAACACTTCCTCGTGTAATTCACCATTGAGAAAAACACTTTTAACATCCATTTGATAGACCTTGCTATTCTTATAAGCTGCATATGCCAGGAAGATTCGAATCGACTCTAATCTTGCAACTGGAGCATATACCTCTGTGTAATCAATACCCTCTTGCTGATGAAAACCTTGCACTACTAATCGTGCCTTGTTTCTCACAGTTACCCCTCGATCATCCTTCTTACACTTAAATACCCACTTAGTCGGAATGGCTTTCTTGACTCTAGCAGGTTTGTCTATTAAGTCCCAAACACCCAAACGTGCAAATTGCTGTAATTCTTCTTGCATAGCTTCTACCCAAGAAGGATCTTCAAGTGCCTTACGAGTTGTCGTTGGCTCAACTTGAGATAGAAAGAAAGAGAATTTAGCAAGATTTACAATTCCCGAAGAATGTAAGTTAGTGTAAGTACACAATATGTTATTATCACTTGACAAAGTAACTTGATGACGTGTACGAACGCCCATATCAAGCTCTCCAATGATGTTTTCCTGTGGATGATATCCATGAATCCGAAGAGTGGGATTCTCAGGAACAACAACATTTTCAAATAAGTTAGTGTAATGTTCACCTAACTCGGGAGATGAAACATTATCACTGTCAAGGTCAATAACTTGAACTTCAGTTTGATCATCATCAGAAGAAGTAGAAACATTATCAATAGCAACTGGAGAAACAACTTGAGGTTATTCAGTTGGAGCATCTGGTTGAGCTTCAACATCATTAGAACTTGAAAATCTTGGAATGGTCAAATGGTCTTCAAAATATGCTCGAACCAGATCTTCGTCAATGTGTTCAGTCGAAGGAGTAAATGAATTAAATAAACTATCGTAGTCAAACATCCAGTCTGGACCTTTTTCTTGTGAATGAGTAGTGTACTTCTGACAATCCACATGGTACCATTCTTCAACACAACCAGATGTGAAATTAAAAACCCTTTTCTTTGGAGATGCATATCCCAAGAAATACCCTTCGATAGCTTTTTCTTCAAATTTACCCGAATCCTTCTTCAACATTGTACACGGACACCCAAATGGTTCCAGGTACTTTAAATTAGGTTTTCTATTATTTAAAAGCTCGTAGCTTGTCTTCTTGATTCGTTTCACAGTTAGAACTCGATTAAGCGTATAACAAGCTGTATTCACTGCCTCATTCCAGAATTGAACAGGAATCTTAGAATCAGCAAGCATTGTGCGTGCAGCTTCAATCAGAGTTCTATTTTTCCGTTCAGCAACACCGTTTTGTTGAGGTACATAAGGTGCACTAAATTCTCGGTGAATTCCCTTTTGAATACAAAAGAAATCCAATATAGCGTTTTTGAATTCAGTACCATTATCACTTCGGATTCTCCTCACCTTTTGTTTATACAGTGATTCGATCTTAGTAATAAGGTTTTATACCAAAACCGGTGTTTGATCCTTCGAACTCATAAATAACACCCAAGAGTATCTTGAATAATCATCAGTCACGACAAGACAATACCAGTCTCCAGAAATACTCGCACGATTCACTGGACCAAACAAATCCATATGAAGTCGTTCAAGAGGAGTATCAATGGAATTCAATAACTTAGAGGGATGTGTCTTCTTCTTCTGCTTACCCTTTTTGCATGCAATGCAGTGATCGGATAACTTAAAATTCTTTAACGAGACACCTTCAACTAAGTCACTTGCCATTAAATAATTCATCTTTCTGACATGTATGTGACCCATTCTACGATGCCATAGAATCGAGTCTTTCTCGGTTGCTTTCGAGACAAAACATGTTTCGATCGATGTGGATACCTTAGAACTCATATTTAAGACATAAATATCATTTGATCGTGGTGATCGCATGACAACCATGTCCTCGGGAATAACATAACCCGGTTTCAAGATAAGACATTCTTTGTCGGTAATATCGTAGTGTACTTTTTATCACAAATCTGCGATACACTCAATAAGTTATGATCAAATTTGTCGCAATAATTCACTTTCTCAAACGTAATGTGACCATTTGAAACTTCACCCTCTTGTGTGATCATGCCCCCAGAATTCCCAGCAAACGCTACATAACCCCCTTGAATATTTCTTACGTTGGTTAATAAGTCGAGATTCCCAGTGATATGACGAGAACATCCGCTATCCATGATCCAGTTTTCACCAGAAATGGTCTTGGATGAACCCTACACACAAACAAAAGTGATTAGTTCCAAAAGGCAGCCCAGGCCTCGGTCTTGGGCACCTCTTGGTTTTCTTTTTGATCATTTACTTGAAAAGATTTCAACTGCTGTTCAGCCACTTGTGAATAAGTTACTGGCTTCCTAGACTTTCGTCTTAAGTAAGCTGCCTGAATAATGTTTGAATTCTTGTTCTGACATATGGGTTCAGCTGGAACAAATTTTGGTTTCACTTGACCATGTGTCTCATTGACATGAAGAACATTCCGAGGATTCACATTAGAGCATAAAATATGAGTATTATCAAACTACGACATAGGTTATTTCAGGATCTCCTTGACCAATGGAATTGGCTTAGATTTGTCCTTGATAAAAGGATGAAGATTCTGATAGTTCTGTTGACTACAATTCCTCACAACATGACCCTGTTGACCGCATAAGAAACAACTTCGCATGTCTACACGATGTTGTTGCGGGATATTTGGAATGAATGACCCAGAAGTTTGATGATGACTCACATTTTTAGTCATGCTCTTAGCAAACTCATCAGATAAATCAGATTTCTTCTTTAAATAAAAATCTAAATTAGAACAGTTCGAAAAACTTTTTAGTGTATCTGTCCCATTTGACTTCACAAAGTTAATTTTCGTAGCTTGTGTTAAAAGTTGTTTTGCCTTAGTCAATGGATCAGATTGAACTGATGTTTTGTTTGAGCATACACACGTTCAAGTTCTTGAAGTTTTGAAGTTTCATTGACAAAAAGACTCTCAATAAGTTTATGTTTGATGATACTTATTGGAATATCTTTTTCAGTGAACATCATGTCCATTCCTTTTAACTTAAACACTCTATCCGCTGAAGACTTAGAACTCGGAGGATTAATGAAACGCATTAAGTCCTCGTCAGAAATCTTTGGTTTAACTGACTTCTTTGCCCTCACTGGTTTGGTTTTCACAGTTTCTTCCTTGTTCATTTGAGATTTGAATGAACCATACACAGCTTCCTCAAGCTCTTGAGGTTCGCACAAAATATGATTAGAACTAGGAATATTCTTATTCTTGTGTATAATCTCAGGTTCAAACACATCTTCAATAATCACTTTGTCAACATTTTCAACAAAGACCTTTTTACTTTCCACATGAGGTTTTTGAGGAGCAACTTGGGGTTTGACAATTTCAGGTTTAACCAATTTAGGTTTTTCAGAAATCACAGATTTTTTTGAATCAAATCCTCTTCTTTTCTTGAAAAAGGATTAATTTTATAATCATTATGAAAAGGTGGTGGAATTTCAACAAAACAATACCTTTCTTGGAATCCTTTTGTTTTCCAGATACCTCAATGATTTAATTCAACAGAAAAGATGAATTTCTAAATTTCCCAATTTGTTTTTCAATTCAAGAACCTCATTCTCAAGCTCAGTTATCTTTGAACGATGTTTCAAGATTTCCTGAAAATTTTGGTCATTAATGGTCATTTTCACAGATAACTCGGCTTTGAGATCATGGTTACTTGTCGACAATGCTTCAATCTTTTCTCGAGATCTCCTTTGAGATTCAAGAGATTGTCGATAAGTATCCTTAAGAGAAGCAATTTCTCTTATTAGACTATCATTTTGATTTTTCAATGCTTCTAACTTAGATTTGCTAGATTCACAGTCAACACATGATGTTTTAACAAATGAAGTAGCAGAAATAGAGTTACTAACCTCATTGATCTTGGCCATGCAAGCAAACATTGATTCGGAAGGCTAGTCGCAAGAGTCGTCAGAATCAGATCCATAATCATTATCGGAAGACATCTCACTACCAGTTGCATCTTGACAATCTTTATGTAACCCAAACATAGCCAAATTTGCTTGAACATCATTGCATAATAACCGTAGTGACCAATCAGTTCCATCTTCTAACATTGCTTGTGTTGTAGAAGAAGATGGTTTCTTTTCAGCATCACTTCATCGTGGTGTAGAAGCATTTTGACTTTGACCACGAGGTCCATTGTATTCTTTCCTTGGTTTGTCACATTCCTTCGCGAAATGCCCAAATTCTTGAAAATTATAACACTTTACTTTTAATTTGTCAAAACCCAACTTCGTGTTTAAGGCTGGAAGATCTTTTCCAGTTCTCTGCATGAATCTTTTAACTTTACGAACGATCATAGCCATGTTCCATTTTAAATCCATGATTTCTAGATCATCTGGATCTATCTGATCATAGTCCTCATCTGTTAAATCACTTGTGGCAATCTTACTACTCACTAAGTTTTCATATGAAGACATAAAAGCCGTCAGAAAAGCAAAGTTTTGCTCAGCTTCTTTCATATTAACACTAGGTGGTGTAGCAAATGGATTGGTATTAGTTGAACTTCCAGAACCACCTGAATTACCAGCAGAGTAGAAACAAACTTTTGGATCATTAAACATAGTTGATTCTTGTTCACTTGCAGCATGAGTAAGAAAAGCAGTGATTTGAGAGATCGTTGAACTAAGAGGCATACTTCCACCATAGAAAGCAGGATCTTGATTTTCTTTGGAGGATTTTTGACACTTAAGATCGTATTCTCTAGCTTCGATCTTTTGTAGAAATTCAAGTGTCGTCAAGTCTTCATTCACAAAATAGTCATTCTCTTTCAAAACCATTAGAAATGTTGAGTAAGAACTTGGAAGCACACTTTTAATAGTGTCAATTTTATCCCTTTCAGAAATTTCCATTTTCATCTTGTCCATTTCAGCAATTAAATGACTAAATCTTGTAGTCATCTCTTCAACTGTTTCTCCCTTCAATAGATTAAAGTTTCGAAATTGAAACTTGAGCATCACTTTCTTACTTTCAGCTGTGTTTCCCATGCTTCTCATACGCAGATGTTGAAATAAAGACGCACATCTCTTGATACTACCAACTTGATGAAAGATATTTTCTGGTAATGCCATAGTCAAAGATATTTTCTGGTAATGCCATAGTCAAAGTATAATAGGCTCTTCAACTGGTAATGCCCTGACCTTACAACCACCTAATAGATACGACATGAAAATATTGTCAATAATTGGTATTGATGTGCTAGAAGTATATATATATATATATATATATATATATATATATATATATATATATATATATATATATATTAACTAAATTACGCTAATATAGACATTAAGTAATACTCTAAACTCTTTAAAACTCGACTAAACTACTGACCGGCAAGTGAACCGATCGACTCTAGTAAAGCTACATAAGTCCGGATATCGAACCCACAAGACTCTTTAAATTACGTAAATTAACTAATTTGAGTCCACAAACCGACACGTCTATATATTTTTATACTTATTTACGGGGGTTTTAAATTACTAAATATTAAACTAATAAATTAATCTAATTTAGAAAAAGACAGGTAAAGAAAACACAAGATTTAATTTAATTGATTCATATGATGATGAAAAACCACATAGGCTAGAATCCCCTAAGTTGCAGTTATCAATTAATTGGAAAAACACTTGTTAAGGAACTAGGATCATAAAATACACACTTAAAAGAAAACCCGAACAAGACCCATTACCCTTCTCAAGAAGACACCTATAGATTTCTAATAAGGGTGTAAATAAAATTTAACAATCTGTGAACAGTTATAGCGAACTGTGAACAATGTTTAACGAATCAACCCTTAACGAAGTTAAGATTGATCAGTAGCGAAGTAACTTAACGAATGAGAAACTTGTTTAGCGAATCACAAGTCAAGTTAACGAATCAGTGAACAGTTATAACGAACTGTGAATAGTGTAGCGAATCAAGTCTTAACGAAGTTAAGATTGAAAGTTAACGAATCACAAATAAGATTAATCAACCAAATGACGAAATAGATAACGAATGACAAGTCAACTTAACGAATTGACCAAACGAATCACAAGGATTAGTTTAGCGAATCACAAATGATTAGCTTAGCGAATCAGATGATAATCAGTAACGAATCACTAAGGAATGCTTAGCGAAATAAGATAACGAATCAGCTACAATTGATTAGCGAATCACACTATAGCGAATCAGGTTGTTACAACCGTTTGTAACAAACTCTGACACCTTATGCCACGTGGCAAAGGTTGTTAGGACACAAATCCCAAGTTGGATGCGTGTCACACGAATCAGTTAATCTAGTTAACAAACTAGATAACACGAATCAATAGCTCACACGAACTGATTAACGAACTAGGTAGCGAAGTAGCAAAATTGATAACGAATCACAGATAAACATATAGCGAATCACCATACAGATGATAGCGAATTACGTTCATCTTCAAATCTTCAAACATTCAAAGAATTTTTCCAGAAACTTTGAAGATCAAACCCAGAAACCCAACAATACCAAATCTGTAATACTACTTCGTTATTCAACCAAATCGCACAATCAACCTATCAATCTTCTCGTAATCAAATTCCCAATCCAATACACATCATCTCATAACCGATTAACATCAATAGCCAAACCAATTTTGACCAAAACACAACCCTGTTTCGGACTTAAACCGAAATCAATACCAAACAACACAAATCCAAACCACACCTCAATTCCTCTAATCCGAACCTCTACAATACCTTAACCAACACGAATTCAATCCAAATTATCCATAATTCAATCAATTCAAATCAAAATTGATTCAAAACCAAACAAAACAGAAAACTAACAAGAATGAAATAATTAAAACACCAAATCAAGTGTAATGAGCACCAACAGCTTTGATACCACTTGTTTGATCTCGGATTACCAATCAATAACAATAACAGATCTCAGATCTGTGAATATCCGATTAGTACTATTAAGGATCTAGCTCATAATTAACTGATTCAGTGTTATAAATATGTGTATATATTATCAATATATTAGATGAATAATGTTAAGGTGAAGCTTGAGAGAGAGCAATTGATTAATTAACACTCAAAAACTCTTTTCAAAAACTTACATTAAAAGTGAACAGTAGTTCACTATATATAGAAGGTGATCTGGTTCGCTAACATCCCCTAGCAAACCAGCTTCCCCTTCGTTACATAAATAATCATAGCGAAGCACCCCCTGATTCGTTAACATCCCCTAACGAATCAGGAGGGAATACATTGATTGGCTAGTTCGCTAACATCCCCAAGCGAACTAGCCTTTAACTTAGCGCACTGATTAATAAATAAACTATTTATTACATTAAACATAAATAAAACATTAACGATAAATACAAAGACTCTAGACGCAAAACCGTGCACTAACAGGGATGTTACATAACTCTTCTTCACCAACTACCGTGAAATTTAGTACTAACACAACGATTCTTACCAAAAGAATCTCACAACTAAACTCTCAGGTTTTCGCCGACTAACTTTACCGATTGTGGAGATTTGGTCGTACTTGCCCTTATTCCTAGATTATAGGTAAAGGCATGACATTCGCATTATAATAAAAGAAAACTGTCATGCATGCGACCATTACTTAGTCAAACACAAAAGTCATGTGCACATAAAGTTAAAACACATACAACCCAAAAGTCAAAACATAACATAAGCAACCCTAACTCTCATCCTTGCCCATTTTAACCATGTTTTAGCTTACTGCATTCCTTTGCCACATGTCCATTCTCACCACATCGGTAGCACTTAACAATACCCGAGCACTCATGGGACTATGCCCCGTCTCTCTGCATTTGAAGCACAGGTTTGACCCCAAACGGCATAAGATGTTTCTTTCCACAAGTTGCACACAGTGCTTATTCCTTATCCTTAACTATTTCCTCAACATGTTCTGAGTCCTCTATTCTTGCTCTCTTAGTTGCTTTCACTTGCTACTCCTTAGGTTCTTCAAAATTTGGACCCTTATTGTAAATGTCATCCCAAACAATTCCACTTAAAGTAGTAACTGACTTGAACGCCTCTGGGAATTTTTCTTTTACATAAGTTCAAATCTTTTGAGGTAAGCCTCCAATGTAACATTTCTTACGAGCTACCTCGGTGCTCACTAAGTTAGGTACCAACCTTGCTAATTTATTAAAACGGGATTTGTATTCACGATGAGTCATGTTTCCCTCTCATAATCCCAAGAATTCCATCTCAACTCACTCCACTTAACTAGGCGGAAAAATTGCTTCGAGAACTAGCTGCTTCAGATCATTCCACCTCAACTTTTCTTGTGCTTCAGTACCCATATTCTTTTCTCGGCTTTCCACCGGAACAAAGCTTTATCTTCACAAGAATGTGGAAAAAAACATTATGGCTTGATCCTCTCTACACTGACTCATCTTAATCGCAACCTCCATAGCAATGATCCACCTGATAGTGTCCACCATATGATTACTACCATCAAACTTAGGCGGGTCATAACCTTGAACGTCCTGTAGTTGAAACTTTGCCTTGGAGCTTTCATAATCTCAACATCACCATCCTCGTCATCAGCTTTAACCGTTACCTTCGGGTTCCTGATGTTAGCTTCTTTCTCAACCTCTGCTTTCTCTGTTTCCTCCTACGTTTGCTCTTCATGTTGTGCTACTTTCAATGCTTCAGATAACATGACAAGCAAGGTAGCGTGCATCATGACTGTAATCACTTTCGCAATGGCTGCCCTCACTGTTGGCTCAAATGTAAACTGTTCCTCTTCCTTTTCCTCAATATGAGGTTGAGTTACTCATTTCATCTTTGTTAACTATATCACTCGCGACGTCATCATAGTCATTCACTAATTGTTATGTTATTGTATAGATACTGTGAGGGCCTCGACCATGACCTCTACCTCGACTAACAATGCCCTGACCTTACAACCACCTAATAGATACGACATGAAAATATTGTCAATAATTGGTATTGATGTGCTAAAAGTAGTCATATATATATATATATATATATATATATATATATATATATATATATATATATAAACTAAATTACGCTAATATAGACATTAAGTAATACTCTAAACTCTTTAAAACTCGACTAAACTACTGACCGGCAAGTGAACCGATCGACTCTAGTAAAGCTACATAAGTCCGGATATCGAACCCACAAGACTCTTTAAATTACGTAAATTAACTAATTTGACTCCACAAACCGACACGTCTATATATTTTTATACTTATTTACGAGGGTTTTAAATTACTAAATATTAAACTAATAAATTAATCTAATTTAGTAAAAAGACAAGTAAAG
Organism: Bidens hawaiensis; assembly: GCF_021521415.1. Taxonomy (NCBI): domain Eukaryota; kingdom Viridiplantae; phylum Streptophyta; class Magnoliopsida; order Asterales; family Asteraceae; genus Bidens; species Bidens hawaiensis. Next base: position 39,040 of record NW_027499217.1, on the reverse strand, counting down.
AAAACACAAGATTTAATTTAATTGATTCATATGATGATGAAAAACCACATAGGCTAGAATCCCCTAAGTTGCAGTTATCAATTAATTGGAAAAACACTTGTTAAGGAACTAGGATCATAAAATACACACTTAAAAGAAAACCCGAACAAGACCCATTACCCTTCTCAAGAAGACACCTATAGATTTCTAATAAGTTGTAAGACACCCCAGATTTATATATTAAACTCCCTTACGGTTATCTAAATAATTATGAACGACTACCTTTATAATGAAATCATACCTTACAACGCGGAAATCAAATGTAGTTTAATAAACTCAATTGACTCGATAGACAATGTTAACAAATCAAACCTAGACGGACTTCTTACGAAGAACTAAATCTAGCAATCTTAAACAACAAAGATCTAACAAATAACCTATCACCTTAAAGCTCTTTAGGTTAGCAGCACGCTTTTATTCGTTTGACTAATAATATTATTCCTATGATCTTATTGCAAATCAATAATAAACTAGTCAAGAACACACAGTAAATGATCTAAAAAAATCCTATTATATGACATACAATCTCCAAGGAAAATGTGGAACAATAAAACTAAGCACACATATTCGTCATTTTGAATAAAATCAAACTGTTTACTGATTCATAAAATCATAACGAAAAGTATAGTTCAAATAAAAATCAAACATTAACAACGGTTAATCGATAGCCTAGGCAGTCTATAACGTTGATCCTAGCATCAGAAAATCAAAAAAAAATAATCATGTAGGAAAACATGGTGAAATTAGAAGAAACGAAAGGTTTATAGCGATAAAAACCATAGGATTCAATCTCGATCGAATAGCATTTCACCGGATGTTTCCTTGCCTTCAAAACTACTAAATAATGCAATCCTAAGCTCTTATAATCTCCAAATTCGGCATTGGTTCGTAGGTTATACTTCAGGTTAAGGTTAAGGGTGTTTATATAGTGCAACCCGGTCTTAAACCTGACAAAACGTGGAAGAATCTGAAATTTAACTCTTTCGGCGCCGTGCGACCAGGAAGACTAAGCAGGCGACTTACTCAAGGGAGGCAGGCCAATGGCCGGTTCAGCCGTCTATTCTTCTTGTATCTTCTTGACTCGTTATGGCTTCTCGTGTAAGCTTATTTTGACTCGTTTTTCGCCCTTTTTAACCAAGTTCAACTTCTGGAATCTACACTACATAAATATGTTAGTAGTATGAAAATATTAACTAAAAACAAACAAAAACTAATAAAATAATACAGTAAATATACAAGGGAATATATATATAAATATCAGTTTATCATGTATAAACTTAGAGCACAAATAAGTAAAGTAAACCGTTAATAACGTTGATCATGTGTTATCAACCCTTTATGGTACTACTTGGGTTCTAACCTCTTTTCCTATCTTAGACAACCATACAAATAAACGTTAACTTACGCAAACAAATTTTAACTCGCTTCTTACAATATACATCTACACTATACGTTTTACAGAACTTTGTCGGCTTGAATTATTCGTGGTAGAATCCTTAACTTGTCCCATTGAACTAGAAAATCAGTTGTGTGAATCGTGTTTGGTGGTAAACAAATGAGGCATGTGTTTCTGTCCACGAGCACGTTTAGAGAAACCCAACCTTTGGAGTTGGTTCATGGCTATTTGTACGGTCGAATAACCCCATCCACTATCTTCGGTTATAGCTATGTCCAATAACCGCATCCATTATCTCCGGTTATAGCTATGTAAAAGGTTTAAAGCCCTAACCGAGACGGACGTGGGATTACCAATGAAGACTCTCCGAACTGATAGGGGAGAAGAATTTAGTTCATGTGATTTTAATTAGTTATGCGATTAAAGTGGAATTATACGGCATTTAACCGCATCGTACACGCCACAACAAAATAGGGTAGTATAAAGGCGAAACCGAACTTTAATGGGGATAGTATGGAGTATTCTAAAGGCGATGAAGGTACCAAATTATTTGTGGGGAGAAGCGATCCGAAACTCAACATTGTTAATCAATTGGGTCCCAACCTGGGCTTTGGTTGATCAAATATCTTATGAACGGTTCAAGAAAAAACATTAATTATTGAACACGTACGAGTATTTGGGTGCATGGCCTATGCTAAAGTTGATAGTGTACATCTAAAGAATCATGATGAAAGGTCTAGACGATTCGTCCATCTCGGGTCGGACAGAGGTTCAAAAGCTTGCCGTCTCTTTGATCCGATCACCCGAAAAATAGTTGTTAGTCGGGACGTTGTGTTTGACGAAAATAAAGAGTAGAATTGGGTAAAGAAAGTCCAGACAAATGACTACAAGCCGGTATGTTTTCTTTGGTTTATGAGGGTGCGGTTGACAAAGGAACTGGTCAAACTGAATCCATAACTGAAGAAACGTCTAGAAGTTACCCGGTAGCCCAAGCTCCCAACCTGCATCATTGGTTTAACCTGATGCTAATGGTTCAGTTGAACCATGTCTTATCGGGCCAAATTCCTAATCCCACTCTCAAGTTCAGTCGATGAGTAATGGGTCACAGGTCCATTCAGGTCAAAATGAGGCCCAAACGGGTCTAATATTTTCAATCCGGGTCTTGGTTCTACCAAGAAGATTGCAAGAAGATTATGTGCTATAGGTCAATTCCGATTATGAGCAATTACTCATAATAGCAAGTGGCGAACCGAGTAAATATTTTGAGGCTAAGTCGAACCGATAATGTGTTCGGGCTATGAAACCGAGATTGATTCAATACACAAGAATGAAACATGGAAGTTAGTCTTACTTCCAAAGGGTGCAAAATGTACCGAGTTGAAGTGGGTGTTCAATATCAAATGAAATGCAGAAGGAACGATAAATACGTACAAAGCTCGGTTGGTTGCAAAGGGTTACGTGGAACAATAATGGATTGATTTTGATGATGTTTTCGCTCTGTTAGCCCAAATCAAGACCGTTCGGCTACTAATCGCACTTGCCGCATCTAACGGGTGGGAAATCCACCATGTTGATGTTAACACGACTTGTCTTCACGGTCATTTGAAAGAAAGTGTATTCGTTTCACAACACAAAGGATACGAGAAAAAGGTGAGGAGGCAAAAGATAACAAGTTGTCAAAGGCCTTATACGGGTTATGGCAAGCTCCCCGAGCTTGGACACGAAGCTCGATAACATCCTACGAGACATAAAGTTTCAAAAATGTTCCAAGGAACAAACGGTTTATCGAAAGACGGGTGGGGACATTTTTTTGATTGTAGCCGTGGATGTGGATGATTTTTTTGTGGCAGGTACAGGATCTTGTATAATTTCCAATTATAAGAAGGGTATGGCGACCAAGTTTAAGATGTCGGATCTCAGGAAGTTCACCTACTATCTTGGAATTGAAGTATTCCAACGAGAGGATGAGATAGTAATTACTCAAGAAAGATACGCCGAAAGAATTCTGAAGGAGAGCGCTATGCAAACTTGTAATCTGTTTCATGTCCCGATGGATCACGGTGTGAAATTTTTGAAGACCGATAATGAAGTCGTACTTGACGCAACTGAGTACAGAAATGTGGTAGGTTGCTGCTTACATACTTATTACACACATGACCAAATATGGCGTACTCCGTGGGTATTTTTAGTTGATTTATGAAAAGCCCACGAGAATCTCACAGTATGGAAATACGACAACTATTGAGGTATTTGAAGAAAACGGCAAGTTACGAGATCAAGTACGGGAAGAATGGGTCCAAATGACTAATAGGGTATAGTAATCGGAGTTACAATATAGATGAGGATGATGGTAGGAGCACCACCGGTCACATCTTTTATTACGGGCAATCTCTTGTTACGTGGTACTCACTAAAGCAAGCGACAACAAGTTGTGTTGAAAGTCGAGTACATGGCGGCTTCCGCAGCCGTATGGCTCAGAGAGTTGTTGAGTGAGTTGACTAGAGAAGCATTGCAGCAAGTTGTGTTGAAAGTCGATAACATATCCGCAATAGCCCTTGTGAAAATCCGTTTTTTCACAATCAAACAAAGCCTATAAAGTTTAGTTTTCCTTTTATCCGAGATTGTTACAATGATGGCGAGGTTGATGTTGAGCACAATAGCAGGAAAGAGGAAAGGACCGATATCCTCCCTAAAGCACTCGAAAGAATCAAGTTCACGGAGATGCGCAAGCTACTTGGGGTTGAAGACCTTTCTAATCCGAATTAGAAATTAGAAGGGTGAATATTGGACTCATTTCTATTCCAAGTCACAAGTCGGTGAATCGGTCCCGAGAGGTTTTAACAAGCCGGTAAAATTCTAAGGGAGTATTATGAAACTTTCTTCCATCTCCTAGGTGACCAAGTTGACCTTGTTGGCCAAGTTGATTGGTTGAGACATAATTTATGCTTGGTGACCAATTCGGGTAACTATTATAAATACATCTACAAAGTTAGTGTTAGATAACACAACAATCATCACCATCACAACCAAAGCAATTATAATCAGTTTTTTAAGCTACATTTTTCTGGTTATAATATAAATCGATTATTGATAAGTTGTACGTCAATTATCATTTATCATTCTTGAAGTAAAATCCATAAGTTTAGTTCCATGATACGTACCCGTTGACAAGTGACCTTTAACCCAGGACACGACCCATCAAGATTGCCCTGCATAGTTAACGTTAAGATCTCTCATATATTTCATGTATCATAAGGTTCCCTCTTGTTCTGATTTTGTTTGAAGAATTATAAGGTGCCTTTTTCCGAAAAGGGATGAGTTTTTTTCGTTAATACCAATTCAATATGGAGTTTGAGAACTTCTATAATGTTGTAGACTGATGTAATTTCTTGGATCCCCATTTCAATCTTAATGAGAAGTTTTTTACCCCTTTAGTCCAGTTGCATCATTTTCCTTCAATGAATATCATCTTTCGTCTAACCCAATGTTTCCTTTTGTGAGGATAAATAGCCCATATCTTTTGTATCATCTTCGCCACTGAGTAGACCATCTTCTCACTTCTATCAATCCAACATTTTGATATAAGAACTCGATGCCTTAACATGTCTCACACAAAATGGCGTCGTTCTCACACAAAATGGAGTGAACTCTTTCCAAAGGAACTCTCTCCCTTGTCGATGTGAGCACACTTTTCAGCATAACCTGAACATTTAACAACTCATGTTTTCATTGCATGCTCACGTCATCCTTTTTCATCAACAAAATAACAAATTACTTACGTTCATGAGTATAATAGGAGTAGCTAGCATATGCAAATAAATGTTTGAGTGAGGCTTCTATGGTGTTTCATATTCAAATGTCTGTCATGGTTTCATTACTACCATGCATTCTTCACATAATTTCTTTGGATGCTTCATCATTGGAACTACTATATATCTTAAATCATACAATGGATGGTGCCAATGAAGAAAAACGGATCCAAACCTGACTAGGTTAGATCGATATTTCCACCGGGTATGGGTTATGGAACAGGAATTAGGTTAACGAAGATCTAGATCTAGCAATTCTGACAATGATGACCTGCAAAATAGAACCATTATGAGCTCGTTACGGGAAGGACAAGAGTGGGGGCTTCTCGTAACCACCATCCGGCGTGGGAATAAGTACCGTTCTTAGAGAGAAAAAGTACTTAAGTGATTGATGTAATATGTGAAGTGTGTATGAATACCTCCTGATGATGAGTTGGGTATTTATAGCGGAGGGTTCGGGGAATATAATTGGTGCAACTGTCATTTTCTAGAAGATGCCCATTCTACCTGAATGGACACGTGGCGGATTTTAATAGGAAGTGACAGCTAGTCATGTGTATTTTTACAACAAACTATCCAGTTGTCCTCCTCTGATTAGTTGCATAATCACATGCTCTTCTCGAAAAGCGGAATGTCCCTTTCAAGTAATATTTGAATTAATCTTCTAAAAAGAAGTTTGTTACAACTATTTTGCTGACGTCATCCTACCTTTCTTCCGCATTTGGGAGGCTTCCGCATATGCAGAAGGTTCTTTACCTTTTAGCGTAATTATTTGAACTTGTGTTTCTTTGGTGTCTGTCCTCCGTTTATTATGCGGGTACTGCGGATGACCCGCGGATGTCTTCTGAGGAAGTCCTAAATGATCCACGGGCATTATTTTATGGGTATTTGAGGCTTTTTGTTACCCTACATCTATACTTACTAAAGTCTTGTATATTACAACCAATTAACACCATCATGTGTTGACAAGGGAATTGTTAACTAACCCACGAAAGTTGGAGTTAACCTACTGGATCTTTTTATGCGGCCCGCAAAGTCGGAGTTAACCTATCACATCTTTGCTCAAGGCCCGCGAAAGTCGGTGTTAACCTAGTGGATCGTTTCCTGCGGCTGACGGAAGTCAGAGTTATCCTCTCAGATAGTTGCTCATGGCCCGCGGAAGTAAGAGTTTGTTGGGTTATGGAGGCTCGATTTGTGTTGGTCCGGTTCATTTTAGAACACTAAATCGGTGGCAGTTATTTAAAGAGGCAGGTGGTAGTTAATTAAAGAGGCATCTGCCTTCTCATCGGTTAACCTGATGGGCCATTGAAGCTACCCCGAGCTCCAACACATCAGCCATGGCTACACATGCCACTGACTTGTTCTCTATCCCTATCAGTTCCCACTTACACGAATTTCCGAATCCTGGAATACCTTGAGGACAAAGAACACTCTCCATATTTAGCATGTAATCTTATAAAGAGACTTTAACTGCTGAAATACTAGTTCTTTAACCACCCGTCCCCTCCCTCTAATCGATCCCGAACAGAACAAGTTTTGACCACCTCAAGTTTATACAAATCAGGAAAACGATCTTTCAGCGGGATATCACTGAGCCATGGATCAATCCAGAACAAAATCGCGTCTCCTTTTCCCACCATACCTTTAAAAAAACTTCGCATCGCCCTTCTCGAGCCTACCGGTTTATCAACACACTTCACTAAGTTCTGCCAGACACCTCTAATATATTTGCAAACCGGGAGAAAAGACCAACCGGAGCCACCCGAGTGAATGGCCTCGACCACTCTCACCCACAAGTTCTCTTTCTCACTTTTAAAACGCCACCCCCATTTGCACAAAAGAGCCATATTTATCGTTCTTAACTTATTTAAACCCAAACCCCCGGTTTTCTTAGAAGAGGTCACCCTATCCCAAGCCACCCAATGGATTTCTTTTTCTTCGCTTGCGCCACCCCATAAAAATTTTATAATCATGCCCTCTAAATCGTTGATCACCTTCTCAGGAGCCTTATACAGTGATAAGTAGTAAGATGGGAGACTTTATAGAACCGAACGAACCAAAATTATCTGACCCCCAAATAGATAAAACCTTAGCTTTCCAAAGAGAGAGACGTCGTTCAAAAACTTCATAAATCGGTCTCCAGTTGTTAATGCGATTCATATTAGCTCCCACCGTCAAGCCTAGGTATTTGAAAGGAAAAGAATCCAACTTACAACCGAACATCTCCGCCATTTCCCCCACCTCTCCGATTGTGGTCCCAATACCGAAAATATTAGATTTCCGGAAATTAATTATGAGCCCGGAGCAAGCATGAAAACACCTCAATATTCTGACAATATTGAGGATATTAGTCTTTTCCCATACTCCCATGATGATCGCATCGTCGGCGTAGAACAAATGCGAGACCTCCGGCCCATCATTTGGCAGGCGAATTCCTTTCAAGATATCAACCTCAATGGCCTTGTCAAGCATACAAGACAAGGCCTCCATCACGATAATGAACAGAAACGGGGAGATGGGGTCCCCTTGCCTCATACCCTTACCGCAATCGAACTCGAAAGTCGGAGAGCGGTTGACCAACACCGAGGCTCTAGCAGAGGAAAGAATACCAAGAATCCAGCCACACCACTTAGGTCGAAAACCCATCTGGCGAAGCACTTCGATGACGAAATTCCAGTTGACGTTATCATACGCTTTCTCGAAGTCGATTTTAAAGAAGAACACCTTCTTATTACGTTTTCTAAGCCAAGCTAAAACTTCGTTGATGATCAACAGACCGTCTAGAATGAATTTCCTACTCACAAAAGCAGATTGAGAATCTAAAACTACTGAACCGATAACTCCTTTCAGCCTAGTTGCTAAAATTTTGGAAATCACCTTATTCACGACTCCAATTAAACTAATTGGCCGATAGTCATTTAATCCCAACGGGTCCCTAGTTTTAGGAATGAGAGCAATAAACGATGAGCCGCAACCCATACTAATCTGACCCGTATCGTGAAATTCAGCCAAAATATTAAAAAAAATCATCCTCAAACAAGTTCCAAAAATGTTTGAAAAATCTGAAGTTGAAACCATCGGGCCCGGGAGCCCGGTCACTACCACAATCGAAAACGGCGGCCTTTATTTCCTCCTTAGTGAATTGATCTTCTAAACCCGTAGCTTCCAAGTCCGAGAGCTGATCGGTATTCGGGCAGATCAACTTCGGACGATCCCCACAATCTTCCACGAATTTGTCTCTAAAAAACCGGAAGACTTCCTTTTTTAACAAAGAAGGTTTCGAAACCCAAACACCATCTACCTCCAGACCATGATCGAATTACACGCCTTCCTGCAGTTGATCACATAATGGAAATATTTGGAGTTTTTGTCTCCGACCTTGGCCGATCTAACTCTAGATCTCTGGATGAGATCCTTGACCTTAGCTTCATCAGCCTCCATAACAATTTTCTTATTTTCCGCATAAATCCACTCTTCCTCCCCGGTCAACTCCCTATAATCGAGTAAAGAATCGAACTCTTCTATCTCCTCTTTAGCAATCGTTATCAAATCTCCTTCCTTCCGAATCATGGCATCCCTCCTATAGATCTCAACCGATTTCGAATGTGCCCAAGCTTCCTAATTAGATTAGAGTCTGGAGGGCCTCCAACACTAATAAAGATGTTATTTGCCTCAATGACATTCTCTTCAAACCCTTGCTTTCCAATCCACGAGTTGAAAACACGGAAAGGACGCGGCCCGAAATTAACAGATTTACAAGAAAGGACAATAGGACTATGATCTGTCCACAAACTAGGCAAAGCACGACAACAAGCTTCCGGTCAGGCGTTGAAGAAATCCGCATTAACCAGAACACGATCTAACTTACTCAATTTTCTCCCGTTGTCGGAGCAGCAAGTGAACTTCTTCCCTTTCATGTCATATTCCATCAGCCCCGTGTCAAATATAAAGGAGTTAAAATTGTTAGCACACGTTTGTTTAAACGTGCAGTTTCTTCTTTCTTCACGAAACCAGACCGCATTAAAATCACCGGTAATAACCCAAAAGCCATCATTCGCAATCGTAACACCCTTAAGGAGATCCCAAATATCCTTCTTCGCCGACACCCCTTGGGGAGCATAAACATTTAGAACATTTACTGTTGAGTCGCACCCGACCAAACTCCCCTTTAGATGAAAAAAAATGTCTATGTTAAATTAACTCTTCCAAATAGAAGTAACCTCACAAATTATTAATTGATTTTACATGAAACACCAAATAGAAGTAACCTCACAAATTATTAATTGATTTTACATGAAACAAGCATAATGAATTTGAAGTTACTTGATCTTTATTTATTATAATTATATGAACAAATATAAATTATCACTTATAATGCATAATCATTGTTTTGAAATTTGATTGGCATCAATAATTATTCATTCATCTTTTATTTAGCTTGTTAAAATTTAAAACAATTAAAACCTAAATACAAGCCAATTAAGAGTAATGTTTAATAAAAACTAACTTAAAAATATTTTAAAGTGTAGGAAATATTTATATAACAATATGTATATTTAAACCATATCATTGACGAAATAAGAAAATAAATCTTTGTGATTCTCAAGCATCACATATCTGAAGATTTTTTTACCCCAAAGTTAGGTAGATTTTTGAAAAGACAACAGATCTGGAAGTGTTTTTTTGGATTTGTTGCTCTTCTTGAGCTTTTCAAAAACAGATGCCGAACCAAAAAGAGAATCAAATATGTGGTTCGTTTTCGTGTTTCACGGATGACGTCAATAAAGAAACACCAAACTAACCCAAGTTAAGACTAGCTTGATATCTCAAACGAGACTAGATAATCACCAATCTAACCCTGGTGGGCTTAGATTAATGTTCACCGGTCTTCAAGATGAACGAACCTACACTTCGATCTTCTTCTCTGATTGCTCGAGACCTGCCATGGAAGAGTGGGGGAGTAAAGGTGACGGCCAAGAGTTTCCTTTTATTCACACACAAAAATATAGTGGAAGCCAAGAGTCCATTTACATGAGAGATGAAGACCCTTTATATAGAGAACTCCATGGCCACCATCATGAAACCCTAACGTTAATGAGCCAAGCCCGGTTAGCGGGTTACCTCCACAGCCCCATGCCCGTTGGGCCTTGATTAGTAAAAATTAATATAACAAATACAACACGTAATGTAATAAGTAAATGTCTTATTACGATAAAATACTCGTAAACTCATTCCATGTCGCTTCATCCAAAGACCTATTAGTTTAAGCCAAGGAATGTGATATAACTTAACAATCTTCTATTTCCATTTTTCAATCAAACAAAATAAAGCTTTTGCCTAATTTTAGGTCAACGGTAGATCCATCTCCAAATCGAATATAACATGTGACATTCTCATTTGCATCATCGAACTTCGTTTCTATTTATGTCATAGAATTATTTGTCCAAATATCACACGCGAAAATGATATTTCACTTGAGTTTGTTATCAAAAGACTAAATGTTTGTTTGTTTAATAAATGAACGAGCATGCATAAGGAATTTCGTTCGATAAATGAACAAACACAAACAAAAACTATGCTCGTTAGACTGTGTTTGTGAGCATTCGATAATGTGTTTGCTTACGTCTGCTTATATTCATTACTGTTTGTTTGTTAAAGGTTTTTAATACCAATTGATAAGTCTTCCAATCTTATCATATTGATTTAGGCAAAATTATGAACTATAAGACAAAATATAAGTGTATTATGTGACTAAATATATGTATAAATAAGTATTATTTATGAATGGGATAATGGAGAATGTACAACTCTTTGTTTTGTTTTTTTCTTTTTGATTTGTATTTCAATTTTCAAAGGCGGACAAGGTGTCCACTTTCATAACTATGTTAATTCCCACAAGTCATCAACTACCGCATCTTCAAAGCTAGGAAAAATGTATATATCTTCTTCCTAATGTTCAGTGTTTCTCTTATTTGAGTAGATGATGCTATGGATATGAGCACTATAGAGTCATTGCAGTACGACTTTGAAGTTGTAAAAGTAGCTACTAATGACTTTTCTGACGATAATAAACTGGGAGAAGGTGGATTTGGATCTGTGTACAAGGTAATAACAAGAATGCATTTTTTTCAGACTAATTTAATAAGTGAAACGAGAACCTTAAGTTTACGTGAAATTTAAAATATTAGGGAAGTCTTCATAATGGACAAGAAATAGCAGTGAAGAGGTTGTCAAAGGATTCTGGACAAGGTGAAATAGAATTCAAGAACAAGGTCATGCTTGTTGCAAAGCTGCAACATCGTAATTTGGTTAGACTGCTTGGTTTTAGCTTACAAGGATCCGAAAGGCTTCTCATATATGAGTTTATGCCAAATGGAAGCCTTGATCAATTTATATTTGGTATGTTTTTCTTTTTTACAATAAGGGATTGAATTGTGTGCTACCAAAATTATCATACAACACAAACACTCATGTTTGAAAATTTTGTAGTCATCTACGTGGTGTAAATATTATGTTATGTTAGAAATTACTATTATTTACTTAATTGCATTTGTGGTTTTAACAAAAACAATTCTTACTGAACATTCTGTCATCCTTGTTTCAGATCCACCTAAGCGTGTGTTGCTTGATTGGAATAGACGTAACAAAATTATAAAGGGGATTGCTCGTGGCCTTCTTTATCTTCATGAAGACTCGCGTTTGAGGATAATTCATCTATAAATTCAAAAGAAAATCCACAAATTAAAGGCTTAAGGAGGGGAAATATGTAAAAATCCTTTAGATTAGATTTTACATTTTCTTAAGATTGAAATAATGTTTTAAGATGACATAAAATCAAAGGATTTTTACATATTTCCCCTCCTTAAGCCTTTAAATTACATGCATATTTCCCCAATGTTAAAAGTTTAATTACATATTTCCCCTGCTAATATCAAGTTACCAATTTGCCCTCTTCAATTTGCAATACCCACATACCAACTGCTGGAAAACCAAACGTTGGTCTGAAACATTAGAAGGAGAGCACGAAGTAACCAATGTTCACGACAATTTGCCAATCGATTCTGGTATGCATTCACGCAAACGTAAAAGTAACCAACGTTCTTGACAACCCTTTCATCTTTTTCGTTCGATTCATCTCAAACGGCGGTTCCGGCAGCCTCTTTGCCGTTCGATTCATCGCAAACGGCCATTCCGGCAGCCCTTTCGTCTTTCCCGTATGGTATGTTGGATATTAAGTATTTTTCTTTTTGGAACGCATATAAGAAGATGAATTCGCCTAACTGTTAGCTCACTAAACATTACATCTTGACACTTAATTCAACAATAGATAAAGTAATAAAAAAAACTCATCTTGACACATACGTATCCATTGCTCTTAAATTATTATGAAAATCTCAGTGTATACACAATATCTCTTTTGATGAATATGACCTTATTGAACTTCCACCAATATTTATATTTAACTGTACAGCTCAACTGAAACTAAAAGTGAATAATACTAACAATAAACATCTATATGCATAAATCATAATGTTCACTTTAGGAAAAATAGACGAATTCATAATGAATTCCTTTTTGTTCCATGTGATGCAGGTTGCTTGTTGCGGCCGTGATTGTCTCACACTTGACGTGTTTGCTTGAAGATAGTAGCAGTTTTGCTAACAATTAAAAAAATCAACTCCAGTTGAATTTATTAGCTTCTTTAGGTTTGTCTTAATGGATATATGTAATTGTTACTATTAAGAAGGGATATATGTAAATTAGCTTATTAAGGGTAAAATGGTCATTTAGTTAATTAGTTATGATGATTAATGGGAAGATATGTAATATAAGTAGTTTAGGGAGGTGAAATATGTAATTAAATGTTTAGCATTGGGGAAATATGTAATAAATGAAGTTAGGGAGAGGATATATGTAAATGCCCCAAAAATAAAATATTGGTGATTACCGAAACATATTAAGGGTATGTTTGGTAAGATGTAATGCAATGAAGTAGGAATGGAATGGGAAAAGGAATTGAATGAACAAGGGAATGAAAAAGACCATTACCATTCATTTGTCCTTTTTGGTTAACTTATGAGTAGGGATGAGCATTTTGTCCCATATACCCGTACTTGTACTCGTACCGAACTCGTACATGTACCCGTACCCGTACCGATTTAGCCTATTCGGTACGGGTATTGGTACTCATTTTTGTTGAATTTTGGTACGGGTACTATCGGGTACAGGTACGGGTACGGTATGGGTACATTTGGTATTTTGAACCTGTTTGGATTATATAAGGGTTTAATTGAGATTTTCATATTTAATATATAAAATAAATTCTTCAATCATGTTATTATTGAACAAGTACCAAACGTTTCTTCAAAATTGAATAATATATCATAGACTCAAACAAACAAACAAACAAATCACTTAAAATCGGCGACCGAGTTAGGTTTCTTCAATACTATCTTATCATTAAATCAATGGCCAATTTGGTACCTGTACTAAATTGGTACACGTCACGTACATGTGCAAGTACCGATACCCAGACTAATTTAGGTTGTTTGTTACTTGTACCGGTACCGGTTCAAGATCGTCGAAAATTTGGAAATAAAAAGGCAAAAGTGGTAGAAAAATGGGTATTGTACCAAAATACACGTACTCGTACCATACCGAAAAATGTGGTACGAGTATTGGTACGTGTTTTTATTGATTTTTGGTACGAGTACAAACGGGTACAAGTACGGGTACGGGTACTGTCCCACGCTCATCCCTACTTATGAGAATGAAATGGATAATTACTTTATGTTGTCTGCCTGTCTGGTATCCAAAAATATTGTAGGAATGAAATAGAAATAATAAAAACATTTCTATCTCAAAATATATTTTTTTACAAAAAAAAAATTGAAATGGCGACGGTGGTGGTGGTAGCTCCGCCAATGAAAATGATTGTGATGGCGGTCAGGCGGCAGAGGCGGTGGTTATGGTGGGGGTGGCGGTGGTAGCATTGGTAGTGATGGTGATGGTAGGGTGGCGACGGTGGTGGTGGCGGTCAGCCAACGACAATGGTGGCGGCGGTTATGGTCAGGTGACGGTGGTAGTGCTGGTGGTGGTGGCAAAGGTGGTGGCGACGGCGACAGTGGCGATCAGGTGGTGATGGTGGTGATGGTAGTGGTGGTGGTGGTTGTTATGTGGTGGTGGGTTGAGAAAGTAAGGTGAGGGAGGAATGCAATAGAAAAAAAGGAGGTGAGAATGCAGTGGTGGATCCAGGAAATTTTCTTACAGGGGTCAGAAATTTTTTTGGTCCATACTCAGTAATTATCTATATATAAATTTTTTTCTGTTTGGTTCAGAAATTCGGGTTGGGTCAAATTGGTATATAATTTTTTGATCTGATTAAGATTTTCCAGTCGGGTCGGGTCATATAAAAAAATAATTAAACAAAATCTCATATATCGAAAAAAAAAGTAAGTGAAACATCGCTAAAAATGCATAATTAAAATACAGTATATTTATAATTGAAATTTATGGGTTTTTAGTTTTTGAAATACAACTATAACATCATCTAGTTTGACATCTTAAGCAAGTCTTAGTAAAAAGCAAATACAACTATATAATTTAACCTAGCAAAGAAATTAGTAAAAAAGCAACTGAAGTCTAGTAGAATAAAATGTGTCGTTCAAAAAGAAGAAAAGAAAAAGAAAAAAAGTTATTTTAAATTTTTATTATTAGTAAATATTTAAGAAATGATGCTATCTTTAACGGAAACCGGTACAAATTAGTAGTGTGGTTTGTGGTACGAAATAGGCCGAACATGGCCTCGATAACTTGGGAGAAATGACGAGCCTTTGAAGTATGAGGGTGTACTAGTAATTTGTAAGTTAACGAATAATGATTCTGGGTGGTATGGTAAATCGTACTTTTGACTCTGTTGGTTAGCACCTGCTACTCCAAATTCGTGTTAATCATATATAATAAGCTAGTTTTATCATTTAGAAAAAATTATAAGGATATTTAAGGTTGAGTATTTGGAAACGTGCTCCATGTGTCAGACACTTTTTTACTTTGAAACAAGATTTTCTTAGGCTATGCGTAATGGAGGAGCTACAAATTGGCGAATTACGACACATGGCGCCCGGTCAGCAAAGGGTAGAAATTCGTGTTAATCATGTATAATAAGCTAGTTTTATCATTTAGAAAAAATTATAAGGATATTTAAGGTTGAGTATTTGGAAACGTGCTCCATGTGTCACACACACTTTTTTACTTTGAAACAAGATTTTCTTAGGCTATGCGTAGTGGATGAGCTACAAATTGACGAATTACAACACATGGCGCCCAGTCAGCGAAGGGTAGAAATTTGTTTTTGGGGTGTAATGGTGTTGTAGCTCCTCCAGTGACACGCCACCTTTTTTTATTATTTTATTTTGTAATTAAAGTAAATACACAAAAACCATTTAAGTTATTAAAATTTATTAAATTAACTAAATAAAAGAAATATAAATTACAATCAAAATACAAAAACACACCAAAAAATAAAATAAAAAATGCATATAAAAATACTAATCTTCGTCCTCGTCCTCGTCCTCGTCTTCATCTTCGTCTTCGTTCTCCTCCTCGTCCACATCTTCCTCCTCTTCTTCGTATTCGTCCTCTACTTCAACGGGACGATTATCTCACATGTGTTGAACCAAATCCGCCTTAAGCTGGTTATGTATCTCACTTGATGTGAGCTCGTGAAGGTTTTGCGTCCGTTGCTCTGGGTTGGTTGAGGGAACTGTTCTGGAACGCTTCCTGGTATATAGTGTTGACATATTCCTTTGTCAGTTTCTTCTAAAATCATATTATGCAATATAATACACGTATAATGGCATCGTTCATTTTTGCCATCATCCATACACGGCATGGGTTTTTCAAATAATGTCAACGTTTTTTAGAACCCTGATATAATGCTAAATATATGTGTTTCCCTTGTATATTTTAAGTAAATATTTTAATAGTTTTTGTTCGTTTTTAGTCGAGATTTGTATACTACTAACGTTTTTGTGTGTCATAGGTTCCGGGAGTTGATCGTGATTAAAAAGGGCGAAAAACGAGCTAAAACAAGCCGAAACGGAAATCCGGAACGCGTAAGGAAGAACCAGAACAGAGAACCGGTCAGACCGACCGGCCCCCATGGAGGAGCACGCTGCGCCACGCGAAGGCAGAAGGCCAAAAGCCCTTGGCGCGGCGCCTAGGCACAACTGAGCTAGATTATTTTCGTTTTTGTTTCTTGTCGGGCCTTGTTTTCGCTATTTAAACACCTTTAACTTAAACCTGACATAACCTGGAAATTACCAACCGAATTTGGGAGACTTTGGAGCCATCTTTCACGTTTGTTGGTGATTTTGAAGGCGAGAGAGCATCCGGTGAAGAGCTACACGTTCACGTTCGAGTTTACGGGTTTTATCATCTTCGATTTCCCATTTTCTTATATTTTCACCATGTTTTCAGTTTTGATTGTTTTGTTTGATTTAGACTTTAAGATGGTAGGCTAAATTCCATAGACTGCCTAGATCGTGATGAACCTTAGTTCGGTTTGATTTTATTTGGATTTTCGTTTCGTTATGGATGTTATGTTCTAAGTAAATGGTTTAGTTTGATTTAATTGATGCGTATGATTGCTTGGTTTTATTTACTTGAATTTATTGTTTCACATTGCCCTTGTTGATTGTTTCATAGGATAGGGTTTTGTTAGGTCATTTACTGTGTGTTCTTGACTAGTTTGTGATTAATATGCATTAAAATCATGGAAACAATAAAATCAAGTAAATAAATAAAAGTGAGTTGCTAGTCTAAAAAGCTGTAAAGTGATAAGCTATTAATAGATCTTTGCTTGTCGGGATTGCTAGATTTAGTTTTTCGTAAGGATTCCGTCTAGGTTTTATTGTCAGCTTAGTCTATTAAATTAATTGGGTCGGCTTTGCTATCTTTTGAATTTCGCGCTGTAAGGTAGGTTTTCGTCATAAAAGATACTTAGACATAAGCGATTAAATAACCGTAAGGAAGTTTAATATAAAACTGGTGAGTCTTAAAACTTGTTAGAAATTCATAGGCGTCTTCTTGAAGTTCAAGGGTCCTGTTCGGGTTTTCTGTCAAGGGTCTATTTTATGATCCCAGTTCCATAACGTGAATTTTTTCCATTAATTAATAATCGTAACTTTGGGGATTCTGGCCTGGGTAGTTATTTTAATCATCTGAATTAATCCAAGTTTTCTAAATTGTTTATTAGATAAATTAAATTAGGTTAAAGTTTTATTAATTAATTAATAAGTAATGATTATGTTTTATTATTATTATAATAATTATGGTTTGTTTTATTTTTATATTAATTAGTTTATTAATAGTTTAATTAAAGTAATCATTAGTTAATTATTATTAGAGTTTTAATTAATTAGTTTTAAAATCCCCCTCAAATATTATTAATAAATAGTCTTGTCTTGTAGTTGAGTCTAATTTGCTAGTTTCGTAATTTAAAGAGTCTCGTGGGTTCGATATCCGGACTTACTTAGATGTATTAGAGTCGATCGGTTCACTTGCCGGTTAGTAGTTTAAGTTAAGTTTAAGGGTCTAGAGTATTACTTAGTGTCTAGATTAGTATAATTTTAGTTGTTTATTATTTGACTACTTTTAGCACATCAAACCCCGAAACACCTCTCGATTTCCTTTCGCGTAGACTCTTGCTTCTTCTTAAAGTATTCTCATTTTTCTTCAATTAAGTCTTGAAACATTTTGACGATGATCGAGTACTTTTGATATATCCCATCTCCCAAATAGTATCTGTGATGATAGGTGTCGTTGGCATAAAACGGTAAGACCGGTATGCTTCGGCTGATGTAATATTCTAGCACGGCAGACGCGTTGAGAACGTTTAAGTAGTTGGAACTGACGGAGCCGAAGTAGGCCGACCATATCAAGAGGTCGTGTGAACAAATGGCTTGAAGACTAACCGTTGGCACTCCATGGTCACCACGAGTGTATTGACTCCACTCCCAATGCTAACCATGACTTAACAATCACATAAAGGTATGTTCTTGATCTTAAAGATTACGTTTTTCATGAACGGTTGGCCATGAAACTTAACCCTAGAGTAGATCGGGTCTAGATGTTTCATAAAAATGCAAAGTTGATGATTAAATGAACTTGTTGGGCTTAAGGCAATTTACGGCTCATAGATAAACCCTAGACATAACCTATGACGTTTTAACACTATAAATGTTTAAACTTTACGACTAAAACGGGTTAAATCTTGAAGCCGTGGGGTTAATGGGTGTTAAACGGTTAGGAAGGGTGGTTAAAATTCATGATATCGACCAACAGAAACCTACTAGGCTAAGGGAAGAAATGAAAAGATAGAAAAATGAGCTGATAGCATCTGAACTGAGGGATTCTCGGTCAAGGCTGGGAGTTCTCGATCAAAGCTGGGAGTTCTTGGTCAAACCGGGGGTTCTCGGTCAAAGCCGATGGTTTTCGGTCAACCAAAGTTTTCTCGGTGACGAGTTCTCTGCCAAAGGGTTCTCGGCTGATCATTTCTCTGTTGGGTTTTGGCCTAAGTCCAATTGGGCCCAGATACACTAATGGACAGTTGGGCCCAGATAGTGGACGGTTGGGCCTGAATTAACTAAGTCCACATGAAGCTAAGGTCATATCTAATTTAAAATAAACTAGCCCATTTTCATGAACTAAACAACGAGCCCAACCTAGGAAATTATATGGTTAATTAACAAATATATATTTAAAAGTTAGCCGAGCTCAGTTAAAGAAGGGGATAACGATTAACGGAGAGCGTAACAGGATCCAGGTGAGTTTCTAGCCTCATTTCTTGTTATGTTTTCCGGGCTGTGTGCATACTCGATGTGATTAGTTAATACACTTACCTTAATTGGTAAGTGTATGCCTATTATGATATATGTGAAGATTATTAATAAATGCTTGACAATACATGAACGATCTTCGGATATTGCATGTACTGTTAGGAGATAGTTTAAAGATGTGATTGTTTATATATGTTGTATGTATGATGTATGTATGTTATAGATTAATGAGTATGTAAGAAAGTATATATAAAATCAATAAAAGGAAAAGGAAAGTATGATATGAAGGAATTGACGGTAAAGGGTGGCAGACCCTAATAATATCTGTGAAGGAGGGTGGCAGACCCTAATAATATATGTGAGGATATAGGGCGAGAGGCTCTTTAAGGGTGGCAGGCCCTGATAATATCTGTGAGGATATAGGGCGGAGGCTCTTTAAGGGTGGCAGACCCTAATAATATCTGTGAGGTTATAGGGCGAAAGGCTCTTTAAAACGTATAAGTATGTATGTAATGAACGATAAAATATGAAGTACGAAAGAAGGAAAGTATGAAAGTAAGAATGAAAGCATATAATTATCTAAGCATGAAAGAAAGAAAAGAAGGTCAAGTATGTAATATTAGGAAGTATTGTATGTTGTATGATTAACTAGAACTCACTCAGCATAGCTGACTTTTAGTATGCACGCAGGCGAGTAGGATGAAGCAGTTTGCTTGAGGGGGACACGTGGCATTGAATAAGAGGCTAACATCGGAAGACTCAAGGCGTTCATGTTAAATGTTTTGGTTTATTTAGAAAGACAAGATGTTTGTTTTAAAATAAGTTATGGATTAATGTAATGTTTTATGACTGTTTTTTATATTCCGCGAATGTTTAAATTAACTTTGATATAATAAACGACGTTTATGAGTAAATCCAACATCCAAACGTGAGGCACCGGTAACGGGGCCTTACAAACACCCAAGTAAAACGTGAGTAGTCATCAGTAATAACGAGACAATAAGAGCTGCGAGAAAGACTCAAAACATGAACCGGACCGAAAAGGTCCATATGCAATAATTGAAACACTGATGAAATGGTATTAATCAATTTTGTTTTATGAGATTTTCGATTATGTTTACCCAATGCACAAGCCACACACTTTTCAATAGTAACAAAATCTTTGACGGGTAAACCTCGCACCAAATCATTTTTAGCAAGACGGTTTAAGTTTTTCACATTTGCATGACCAAGACGACGATGCCAAAGCATGGCATTATGTTCTGACACTTTTGAAAATAAGCAGGTTATTTCATCAGGAACATTTTTGTTCATGTCGATCACATAAGCGTTATCTTTTCTTTGTGATCGAACAAGAATCCAGTCTTCTGGTATAATGATACCAGGTTTTAAAATTAAACACTCTTTATTAGTGAAATGAGTTGAGAAACCTTTATCACAGACTTGTGACACGCTCAACAGATTGTGCTTCAACTCAGGAACAAAATTAACGTTCTCAAATTTTAGAACACTGTTACTTACAGTACCCTTCTACGTGATCTTCCCTTTTTCTCCTCCCGCAAAGGAAACATACCCACCGTTAAAAATTTGAATGTCGTGTAGCTGGGAAATGTCTCATGTCATGTTCCTGAAACAACCACTATCAACATACCAAGGTCTGATGATATTCCTACATAGATGTTCCTGCACAATGTGCGAGATTAGTTAGACTTTGGTACCTAGTCTATGGTTACACTGGGTGACCCTGACTCATCTAAAGTTGTCACAAGTTTCCATGACATATCCTTGTGATCATCTAACATTGAATTCGATGTCTCTTTTACCGGAGACTTAGGCAACCATTCATGTCTACCATTGTAAGATTTGGCATTATTTGTACGAATGGATTACTTGGACTCTGGTATGTGAGTGGGAGACACAAATGTTTCTGACTTTTCCACTTGTTTTGGTTTAGAAGCCGTGTTTGTTTTTGAAACAGAAGCACTGTTTCTACCACTTCTACGAAACATGTTAGGCTTGGTCTGATGAGGACTAAACCTACCAGATTTGTTTCTGTTCCAATCATCATCAGAGGAATTAGCCTTGTTATACCTGAAATTTCACTTATAGGTATTACGAGGCATATTCCTATAACATAATCCATAGTAAGGAACGTATGGACAACGTAGACAATTTCTAGCAATATGACCAAGACTGCCATAGTTAAAACAAGTTTGACGTTTTATATAGGATCTATCTTGGTCAACTCCTTGTCTGGATCGGTTGTGTGGACTAGTTGGCTTTGCCTTATGTTTACTGCTTGACACATAATTTGACTTACCACCTTGTTTATCATTAGAGCATCCCTCTTTAACAAACTTAGGTAGTGAGTATTTATTAGAACTTTTCGAATTTTTAAACTTATTAAAAACCATATTGTCAGAATTCAAAGTTTTAACGGAATCAACCACACAAGTATCTTTGCTCTTAAAAATAGAGCCCACACAAACAGTCGGAATAACATATTTCAAAACATGTAATTTTAAAGAAACAACAAAAATAACGTCTTTATTAATTGAAAGACGAGACTCATCATCCTCATCAGTCAATTCTCAATGATTAATCTATATGCACATGAGGCAAACATATTAGAATCGTTCACATATGAAGTGGATGCAGTGGCCATTACGGAGTCAACCTTTTCAATTTTGGTAGGTTTACCATACTTCATATCCTTTACCTTTTCTCCCTGCTCTTTGGTAAGAGGAAGGCCGGTATAGTTGTCATTGTATGGTGGGGGTACTTGGCTGTATTCTATACCCTCACCTTCATTTTCTTTCCACCATAATTGATTTTCAATCATGCAATTGACTACTTTACTGGAACCATCAAATTTTCTAAAGTCTAGTTCAGCCCTTTTAAATTTATTTGTTAGATTTGAAACTTCTAACTTACAGGCTTCCAGTTCAGCAGATAATTCAACGATTTCTGTTTGGCATCTAGGTGGTGACAGCATTTTAGACTGAAATCAGATTTGCGTTTGGAAAAATCCTTTTATAGTGCCTCAATTTTATCTAGAAAAGACTTTTCATTTTTCTTAAATTTATGGTTTTTGGATTTCACCATTTCCATTTCTCTAAGCAAGTTACTGTTGTGAGATTTGTAGAGATCAACTTTATTAATACAAGCCTGAGAACATAATTGAGAACTTACCTGAGACGAGCTGGTAGAAGTAAATGCCATAAAAGCAAATTGAAGTTCCTTGACTTGTTCCTCAGCATCATTTTCTTCTTCAGCATCTTCAACATGAGCAAAGTTGGCAGTCATATAATTTATGTTGAGAGCAGCCATCTGATCATTCCAGGAGAACTGTTGAGCTACCATACCCCTTTCACCATCACCCGAACTACCCCAGCCTCTCCTCTAGCATTTCCCACAGGAACCAACGCCCTTTCCATGTTTCCTTCCTTGGCTGGATTGGTACATTCACGAGCAAAGTGACCCGGCTCGTGACAATTGTAACACCTCAGAGTGTCCTTGTTAAAATCCACCTTCTGATTATTTGGCACATTCCAATTATTCCTTCCCGTTCTCTTTGTAAATTTCTTAACCCGAAACACTGCCGTGGTAATCTTCCAAGAGATATCCATTTCTTCTACATCATCTGGATGAATTTGATCAAGCTCAGCAGCAACTACAGGTTAAACCAAATCTCCAACAAGAAATCATTGTAGCACTTCATGAATCCCGCCATTAAAGCAATGTTCTCTTGAGTTTCCTTTGAGATAGGGGAAATCTGACTAGAATTTTTACTAGAAGAAACACCGAATGATTGAGGTTTAACATTAGCAGTAGGAGATTGAGCAGGTTTAGCGAAGAAAACTGGAGTTGGTTGTGGTGAAACTGGAGAGAATTGACCCTGAGTGGACTTAAACATTGAGAAGTTGCCTTGAGGTTGAAATTGTTGTTGTCCATGAGTAGTCTTGAACATTGAGAAGTTGTCTTGTGAGGTGAGTGCATTATTGGAAGCAACACTGTAACCTTCTGCGTTGTAGGAGTTTGCATGGTTTATAGCACGTTCTTTGACATCCATATCACATGCCTTGATGATAGCCATAACCTCAGACAGTATCAGCCTGTTGAGATCTTTCGTCTTCTTGATAACTGCAACGGTCATATCCCAACTTTGAGGCAATGAGTTCGCCAACTTATTGTTTATTTCAGCAGCTGTTAAATTGATGCTTGCAGATCTCATCTCAGTCACAAGAGCAATGAACCTATGCGGCTATGTTTCCAACGATTCTCCTAAGATGTGATTAAGCATATTAAATTTTTGTCTCAACAAATCTTGACAACTTCTTCTCATGTCTTCATTACCCTCGTACACCTCAATCAAGGCTTCCCATAGTGCCTTAGCATATTGCAGTTTCCTAAAACCCAAGGCAATTTCAGGTGAGAGTGCCATAGTTAATGTTGAAAGTGCCTTTTCATCTTCCTCAATTTTCTCAAAATCAGCATCATCATATAGTTCAGGAGGCTTCACATCAACTTCCTATGAGTTCTCACGTTGGTAGGTGGTAACTTGAGGACCCCTAACAATACTTCTCAAAACTTTAGCATATTTCATTTTAACATATTTTTAGAATATGAATTTCCACTCGCTAAACCCCTCATGAGACAGCAGACGGGGTATGCGAGTAGTGGTTCCCATTATGGAGTCCAGTTCTTGGTGAAGTGTAGCATTGGATGATCCATTACCATTGGTTATTTGGTCCATCTTATTCTCACAGTCCAGTTATCCTAAAGTCCAATAATCAAAGCCTATCAGGCACAAGATTAGATCACAGTCAGCGTTGACCGAGAACCCACTTTGACCGAGAACAAGAATTGACCGAGAACTAAATGATTTGACCGATAATACATGTTTTATGACGAGAGCTGAATGATTTGACCGAAAACACTTGATTTTGGCTGAGAACGATCAAATATGGCAAAAAAACCCTTGTTTATGGCCGAGATCTCCTTGTTTTAAGCCGAAAACTATGAAATACAACCAAGTAAACCCGAGAACTCGTTTGACCAGAAGATTTTGGTAACAACTAAATCCCAAGATTGGTGGGATTTGAATTATTTCCAAAGATAACCTGAACTTTGGCCAAAATTAGCACTTCTTCTTCTCCGATACACTGATCACCGGAAAACAAAACCAAAACCACTAAACGCACTTAGATCTTGAATCCGTTGATATTAAACTGAGCCTTGAATGGTTCAAAAGTCTCTGATACCAATTGTAAGTCCCGAATCTGGATCTTTCAATATGATATCAACAAACCCAACGTTATTGTGGAATATAACGTAAGGTGATTCACAATAGACTAGACTAGTACGTTAGAGCACGAGATGATGCTTCAAAACACACGTTAGATTAACGTCGGGTGCTTAAGCACTAGGTTACACAAACACTCGTTCACCACAACAATATGAACAGCCAACCTTGAACCTTATACAAGATATCTATATATAATGGAAACACACAACCTAGCCCACATAAAGCCCAAGCCCACCGAGATTATAAAGAGATCTCGGTTTACATACATACATCCAAACACGAAATACATTAAACTACAACTAAGTACAAACCAACTAAAAGTAGACCCACAATCTCCTTAAACACTTGTTGTTGCACTTGACAAATTCTCTGACTCTCCTTAATTATTTGATCCCAAATTTCGGAAGGGTTCGGGGTATCCGGGGAATCCATTTTGAGATAGAATGAAACGAAAATGTGAAGAAGTATGAAATGATGAAAATGGGTGAGAAATGGGTTGAATTGGTTTGGTATTTATATTAAGTTTCTATTTATTTATTTATTATTCTTTTTTATTTAATATATAACCGTTCAACGGTCAAATAATTAAAATATTATAATTTTCTTTACACAAACCAGCGACATATCATTCTCCCCCCCCCCCCCTTTATTGCCCCACATTTCGCCGAGAGGGGGGAGTGTTCTCACCCCACATGTCGCCCAGTACGCATAGTCTTACAAAATTACCTCTACTACTATAAATGACCAAAAAATTGTTAAAATCCAGTCATCTTCTCCAAAATTTACTCATTGATGGGAAAATTTGCAGGCTATTGTGAACTCCTTTTTCACAATCTATTCTCAGGCCATCTTTCTTTCTTCATTTTTTCGGTATTTGATAGGGGTCGGTGTCGAAATTTTACAGTGTCGGTTGGAATTTTAACATAACACTAAACTTTTTTTTTCACAAGATACGGCCGACCCTCACAACCGAAGCATAGGTCCTTTAATTCAATTTGGTCAGGCAAATTGAACTGATCGATATAGCATATCATCAATTTGGCTGGATCATTTTTGCCTATATCGATAGTTTCTTTTTATTTGATCCTTTCAAGTTTATACCCCACCATTCGTTCCATAAAAGAGAAAAATAAGGGATATGAACCATAAACCAGGGATATATCTAGAAACCATTAATTACGGAAACACCCTTTTAAGATAATTTAAAAGAAAAAAAATTTGTGATTAGTGGATGGAATTTTTCATAGTTTATAAGTTAAGGAGTGGTTCTCATCATATATTTTTTTAATTTAATTTTATTTATTGTATGGAAGTTAACAATATACTTATGGTTTGATTATAAAAGGTTTCACAAATAAATGAGATGTTATAACCCAGCTTAAAAGCTATATGGTTTGGTGAGACCCAAGACCCGTTTATTTTTTTATCATAAAATTGTTTCTTAATTATAATAATATCTTTAAAAAAAATCAGATATTAATTATTAGTAAATCTTATAGGACTTTCACATCAAATATTTGGTGAGACTAAAATTTTATTTTAATGAGAAGTTATAACCCGTTTAAGGGCTATCTGTGTTTAGTGAAACCCATACCCGTGAGTTCGGGTCAAATGCATGAGAAAACTCCATTTACAAATAAAGCAATCTAAAGGTTTGAAATAATGTAGGGAGCAACCACAGAGCTTTTAAATGTTTTGTGTATATATATATATATATATATCTACTATTATAATAAACAAAAATGTTGGTTGAACCACAAACCACTTAGTTGACCTAATATTTTGACAAGTGGCACGCTCATGTAGTTTCTAATTAAATTTATTATTTAAAATACAACTTTAATTAAGATTTAAAACATTCCTTATTAGCCTTATCAATCATCACATCAATATTAAATTTACACATTATACTTACATGCATAAATTATTTAAATGTTACAATTTTAGATATTGTTAATTTTAGTGTATAGTAACCATATAACCGTTTACAGTATGTACAAAACTAATGTTGTATTCTTTGTTTACGGTTATGGTAGAACTAGTAAAACCTTTTTGTGGAAGACACTTTCTGCTTCAATAAGATCCAAAGGAGAAATAGTTTTGAATGTTGCTTCAAGCGGCATTGCATCTTTATTATTGTCGGAAGGAAGAACAACACATTCAAGGTTTGGAATTTCTATAAATCTTACTGAGGTTTCATCTTGTGCCATTGAAAAAACACTTATGCTGCCCATTTATTAAAGAAAACAAAATTATTTATATGGGACGAGGCACCCACGACTCATAAACATGCGTTTGAAGCTTCAGGCAGAACCTTGAGAGACATGTTGGGTCAAAATGGTAACATGAATTGTGAAGGCCATTTGGTGGAAAAGTTGTCGTTTTTGGTGGTGATTTTAGACAAATTCTTCCTATTGTTCAAGGCGGCACGAGGCAATAAATTGTTAATGCATCTTTGTGTTCATCTTACCTTTGGGGTATTTGCAAACTACTTAAACTAACAAAAAACATGAGGTTAACTGTTGGAAGTGACAAAACTAAAATACAAGAAACAAAAGAGTTCGCTAATTGGCTTATGGATCTAGGAGAGGGAAAACTTGGTGGTCAAAATGATGGTGACGCGACTTTTGATATTCCTGATGATCTTCTTATTAAGGATATCAGTGATCCTATTTCATAATTAATTAACTTTGTATATCCTTGTATCCTCAGAGACTATGAAAATCCAGATTTCTTTAGTGAATGAGCCTTACTCACCAACAAATGAGGTCGTTGAGGAAGTTAACGATCGTTTGTTATCCATGTTTCCAGGAGAAGAGAAAGAATACCTTATCTCTGATAGTATATGTCCCGATGAAAATGTAACATCCTACTTTTGGTTATAATAATAAAATAAATTTCGTCTATTTTATAGGGGTCGTTATCGGTTTAGATAAATAGAATATGAGTTGGGCTAGTGTTGGGTAAATGGATATGGGTTATGGACTTGGGTTATAAGAGAAAGAAGGAAAGACCATGGACTTAAGCCCATGATCCATAATTATATAAGTCTTAATTACCCATTTAATCATTCATTTCTCACATATTCCATACACCACCAAAACACACACTTAAGATCTCTCTCTAGTTCTCTTCTTGACTAAGCCGAAATCAAGAAGGAAACCGAACACCGACCCGAGGTAATAATAGTATGATGTTTATAAACTTAAAACCGTTAGATTTAGTCACGAAATGACGAGCCGACACCGTTAAACCGTTAAGTTACGAGATTCGGGTCTTATCGGGTATAAACCAAACCTAATATGAGTTTAGGGGTCACCCTAGCTCAAATCTGGATCAAACGAGACAAAAAACGGTGAAAACGGTACTGAAACACGTTTTTCCAGCCACCGCCCAGTTTTCCGGCACGGCGGCGCCGGAAAGGCGGCTGGGTATTTAAGGATGTCAGGGGATGTTTCTGACATTCTCTGACAAACCCTAACCCTAATTCGTTAACAAACTAGGGTGATTCGCCAAGTAATTCGTTAAAGAAAGCATAGCGAACTAGTTCCAGTTCGTGTTCAATTCGTTAAGGGAAAAGATAACGAATCACCCTTGATTCGTTATAGTCATTCGTTAAAGGAGATGACGAATTGGAAGGTCCAATTCATTACATGGACTGATTCGCTACATGAACTGATTCGTCAAAGGACCAGTTCGTTATAAGGTCCAGTTCGCTTAATAACCAGTTCGTTAAAGGGTTCAATTCGCTACATGGATCAATTCGTTATGATAACCCAATTCGTTAAGACCAAAGTAACGAATTAGAAGTTTAATGAAATGACATAGAAGTCCCTGGACTTAGAAAATGATGATTTAATTACAAATAAGCCCTTGAACTTTTTAAGTTAGCAAATTTATAATGATTCAAAATTCTAATGGAAAATGTGTTACGACGGTTAATGGAAATAAAATTTTTCCAAGCTAACCTGACCGCTCGACCCCAGCCAGGGGCTCTGCCCCTTGGACCCTGCTAGGGGCTGCCGCCCCTAGACCCCGCTGCCAGGGGCGTTGCCCCCGACCCCTCTTAGTTGTGGGTTATGAATAAACTAGAAACGTAATATAGATAGTGATAGTTAATTGATATGTGTAATTGTTATACAGTTAGTCGTGCACAGCTCAAGAAAGGAATAACTATAAACGGTGAACGTAACCGCATTCAGGTGAGTTTCTAGCCCCATTCCTTGTTATGTTTTCGGAGCTGTGTGCATACTCGATGTGATTAGCTAATACACTTATCCTAAGTGATAAGTGTATGCCATATATGTATTATGTGAAATTTATGAATGCTTTCTTGTCGGTACATGAACGATCTTCGGATACATGTACTGCCAGGTAATGGTTGATGTTATATGTATGTTGTAAGATGAAGAATGAATGATGTATGTATGTGCGAAACTTACGATTATGTATATAGAAAGTATGTTATGAAGGTATGGAAGAAAGGGTACCGGACCCTAATTATATCCGAGGATGAAGGGTGACCGGACCCTAATAATATCCGAGGATGGAGGGTACTGGACCCTGATAATATCCGAGGATGAAGGGTGACCGGACCCTAATAATATCTGAGGATGGAGGGTACCGGACCCTAATAATATCCGAGGTATGTAGGGCGAATGCTCTTTATAACGTAAGGTTAGTTATGAATGTATATGAAAGAATGATGGACAAGTTAAGTATGTAATGCGTACCTACGGGCACGTATATGTGTATGTAAAGTAAGTTATGTGATTAACTAGAACTCACTCAGCGTAGCTGACTTTTAGTATGCACGCAGGAAAATAGGTTGACGCAGCTCACGTGATTGAAGACACATGGCATGTAATCGAAGATACTGGCATCTCGAAGAAATGTTGTGATGTTCTAAAGACTGTGTTTTGTTTTAAATGACTATGAATGTTTTATAAGACAAGATTGGAGGTTATGTAAGATATTATGGTTGAAGTTTTATATTCCGCGTAAAGTTTTAATTAACTCTGATTTGTAGAATTGTGTTTATGAGTAAATCCAACACCAAACTAGGGCTACCGGTAACACGGCCTTACAGAAAATGTTCGTGACACGCTTCAAGAAAATATGTACTCTCCTGGTGTTTTAAATGGATTAAATGTTTCTGGAATGTCAAATCACAAGTTAGTACTAAAAGTTGGAGTACCGATCATGCTACTTAGAAATGTTTACCAAAATAATGGTCTATGTAATGGACCAAGACTATAGGTAAAAAGACTTTATAATCGTGTTATTGAAGTTGTCATATCTGGAACCAATATTGGTGACCGCACTTATATTTCAAGAACAAATCTTATACCAATAGATAAAAAAATTCTATTCAGATTTCAAAGGAGGCAGTTTCTGATTGCTGTTTGTTTTGCAATGACAATCAATAAAAGCCAAAGTCAATCACTTTCTAGGGTTGGTTTATTTTTTAGACAACCAGATTTCGTCCGTGCCTATATGTTGCGCTGTCTAGAGTTAGACAAGAGGACTCAAAGTACTCATTTTTTATGAAGATGGTCAAGTTTAAAAAAAGACTACGAACGTTGTATATAAAGAGATTTTTAGAGAGTTTTGTCATGTAATTCTATTTGTCTTCATTGTAATTTATTAGATGTTTTAAGTGCATCTTTAGATTCATTGACTTTTTTATAATATAATTTATCCAACTCGTGTATCACACGGGTACCTAACCTAGTATATATATATATATATATAGGTCTAAAACACCATTACATCCTTAAAACAAAAATCTCTCTTTGCAAACTCGACACCACATAACACAAACAAAATCATTATGTAGCCCCTCCTCTGCACATTGCCTAAAGGCAAATACGTGAATTGGCTTGGCACCCTACCTTTCTTGGAGACTATATGAATATTAATATTCATATGATTTAATGTTATAAATATAAGAAGCTAGTTTTTAAATGTTACATGCATTTTAATAATATAAAAATTTAGGTTAATTTACATAATTTTAAAATATGTAAATTAACATAAACACGTAAATATTAAAATATATGAATTAGGTTAAGAATGTAAACTAACGTAGATTTATAAACTTTAAAATATGTAAATTAACATTAATTTTTAAAATTAAAATATGTAAATACTTTTAAAATATATAAATTATGTTAAATGCATATACTAACATAAATTTTAATACTTTAAAATATGTAAATTATGTTAAATATATAAATTAACATTAATTTTAAAATTTAAAATATCTAAATTTTATTAAAATATGTAAATTATATTAAATATGTAAATTAACATTAATTTTTAAAATTTAAAATATGCAAATTTTTTTATAATATGTAAATTATATAAATATGTAAAGTAACATTAATTTTAAATTTTTAAAATGTTTAAATTATATTAAATATGTAAATTAACATCAACTTTTAAATTTAAAATATGTAAGTTTTATTAAAATATATAATTATAAACTAGGTTAAGTATGTAAATTAACAAAAAGTTTTAGACTTTATAAGATGTAATTTATGTTAAACATATACTAAAGTTTAAAAATTTATGTTATTTTATATAATTAACATAATGTACATATTCTTAATAAAATTTACATACTTTAAGGTCTTAAAATTTATGTCTTTTATATATTTAATATAAAGTACATATTTTAATAAAATTTACATGTTTTAAAGTTTAAAATTTTACGTTAATTTATATATTTAACTTCATGTACATATTTAATAATATATTAATGAAAATGGAATATAATTTTAGTGTATAAAGAAGAAGAAAAATCAACATGATAAAAATATAACAAATTTGTAGACAAAATAGTACACAGTTACTTTTAGTTTTTTTATGGACCATTATGCTCTTAAAGAGAGATTTTAGTCAAGATGACATGGATGAATGAGGACCATATAGCAGGGATAAGTATTTTTTTCCTGAATATCCATATTCGTATTCATACAAGTTCAGTATCCGTACTTGTACTCGTATATGTTTATTGGGTACGGGTATGGATACCTAAATTTACTAATTATAGGTACGAGTACTAATTTTGAGTACAAGTACGGGTATTACGGGTACCGGTACCCGTTTAGAATATGTAGGGTTTTTTATTAGATTTTCAGCATTCATAACTTAACTTTTAAGCGAGATTTTCAAAACATAATATATATTAGTTGAATAACTTCATTCTCAATGTATATATGTGTATTCATATATTGGGTATTCGTATATTTTTATTTCATGTATGTGTAATTGTGTATATCACTAAATAACATGTATTAATTTTCTCTCTTGTTTTTCTATAAAAATTAAGGAAGCAATAAACAAAGAAAAAGAAAAGAGAATAGATTTTATATTATGGTTGATTTGTTTCATTTTTAATTTTAGTATTATGTTTTGGTTGCGGTACTATGGTTCTTGTTATTGTATTAAGGTTTTGGTATTATTGATAATTGATTGCCGGTATCATACCGTTACCTAGTTTAGTGGAGAATTATTTAAAAAAAAGAACAAAGTGGTACCAAAGCGAGTATCTTACCCAAAGTACCTGTACCCGTACCATATAATTTGGGTACGGGTATGGGTACCAAGATTTACTGATTTTAGATACGGGTACTTTCGGGTGCAGGTACGGTCCCGATCTCATACCTACCATATTGTCAATTTCAGAAGTTTCTTCAACTACTATGGGTTGTTATTTTATATTTTCAATACATATATATATATAATGCGTAGGGCTAACGTAAAAACAATAATTTTATGAGGAGCCTAAGAATAGATGTAGACCCGTGGATCTAGGATCAAGTGGTTGAAATTGGTAGTTTATAAAAGTTGTATAGTATCCTATTTAGGTGGTGTACTTTATTTTAAAGCATTCTCACACTTCTCACAAAACAATTGTTTTTTATTTGAACCATTTTCTATATATATATATATATATATATATATATATATATATATATATATATATATATATATATATACTCCTTATTTTATGAGGTCATTTTATATTATTCGTTTTAATATTTATATATATTTTTGCATTTTAATTTTATTTACTGTAAGGAAGTTAATAATATACTCCCTGGTTTAAAAATGAGATGTTATAACCTGGTTTAAAAGTTATATGTGTTTGATGTGACCCATGACCCGCTTAGTTTTTATTTACTATTAAATTGTTTCTTAATTATAATTAATATCATTTTAAAAAAAAATCGGATATTAATTTTTAGTATATCTTTTATAGCAGTTTTATATCAAATATTTTGTAAAATTAATTTTTAATTTAATGAGATGTTATAACTCATTTAAGGAATATCTGAGTTTGGTGAGACTCATACATATATATATATATATATATATATATATATATATATATATATATATATATATATATAAAATAAAAAACACATCAATAACTTTCTCTCTAAAATCTCCATCAAATACTGGCATCATAACGGGAAATGAAACAGGTATTATGATCCTTCTTTGTGATCTTGATTTCTACCAGTAAATTATGTTATTATGATGTCTAATTTCTTGTTCGTATAATCAACACGTGGTATCAAAGTATATGTTGATTATATCGATTTAATCATACAATTCGTTTTCTTAACCATGGATTAATCAATTTATGGAATTTGAATAAGTTTGTGTTTTGGTGTAAACCTTCTTAACTCGTTGTTTTCTGTAAACTGATATTCGATACAATTTTGGTTTACACGAACAACAAAATAATTCATTTAATAAAAAAATCCCTGCTGTCTGGACTAATTCTTTCAGACAGAGTCGGCAGAATTTGCATAACATAAATGCTGGTTGTGATTTGAATAGGAACTGATAATAAAACATTGGTTTTGGTTAAGTATTCTGACTATATGATTTATTGATGTATTTATTTTAATGGTTTAGGTATCGTTATGGATCTAACAACTAACCTTAGATCAATCCGTAAACTTGGTTAGCGAAAATAACCAAGAATATCTTGATCTCGGTTCAAGAAATACACAAAAAAAACACACTTTTAGAGAGAGAGAGAGAGAGAGAAAGGATAGAAGAAGAATATTATTTCCCAGAGTGGAGTATGGAGTATGGGTTGGTATATATACTTTATATATAGGTCATTACATAAATGGGTCACATGGGCTAGCCCAACATGATACTAACATAGTCCTGGCCTTAGGCCCAATTACAAGTAAACCTAAACAAAAACAACATGACTAATCAACTTCAAACCACTTCTAATACAAAAGCCTAACCAAATATTAAACAAAATGGGACCCAACAATCTCCCTCTAGGCTTTAGTATCTAAGCTTTCTTTTGTCTCTAGTTTTGCCTCAGTCGGTCTCATAAGAAAACGAGATTATTTTATCATGCAGCTTGTTCGCCATGATTCGAATTAGAAACCAATTAAAGGTGGTGATGGTTTTGGTGAAGAGAAAGCCACACCCCTGAATCTTGACATCCTTTAGTGGTGACTTGAAGAGCTTGCACACATCTTATTTTCATAACTGGAGAAGCTCGTGTTCATCCAAGAATAGAAGCTCCTTTCCACTTCTCTTGTTTGATGATCAAAGTCCCACCCATGAAACGACTCAAGTAGATTGTCTCTGAAAGCATCACGGTGATAAACAACATGACCTTCTGATTGTTGTTCGACGGTCTCGTTTATTTTTGTTGGGTGTGGTAACTTTCTTCCCTAGTTGAGTTTGAAATCATCAAAGCCAGCTTTTGCTAGTTTCTTCAAGTGGCTCTTGTACCAGTTTGCAAAGCTTGAAGAATCTGCAATATCAATCACTTTTCCAAAAAAAGTTGTTGAGATTCATTTGAGATAGTGTGACAATATTGGTGTGGCGGAGATATGTTATATCTCCATTCTCTCTTCTGATCACCCATTTGGCATTGAGTTCCTTCCACATGACGAATTTGATCGAAGGCTCAAGCGATCATATATTGAAATTAGTTTCCGTTTGTGAGCTGGAGATGGTGAGACAGTTTCAGTGGATATGGAAACCTCAGGCCTGAGAGACACCAACACTAACAATCACTGGATCGACGGAAGAAATAGCTTTACTAGCTACAAATGGAGAAACAAGAACCGGAGACACGGTGTCTTCAAGGTTCTTGAATTGTTCAGCAGCCATTTCTTCCATATCCAGACTTTCCTAGAAATGTTGTTCAGGTTCGGGATCTGCAAAGGGTATTTCAACATCCTCAGCAGTAGAATCATCACTAATATTTTCAGCACCAGCATTCTCATCATCACCATCATCATCGTCATCAAACGAGTCACGAACATCATCATCTCCATCACCACCATCTTCATCATCTACACTATTATCATCATCATAATCATCTGCCCCATCACTGTCTGATTCATCTTCCTCCTCCTCAACCACCTACTGTGCAGCGGTTCCAGATGTACCCGCACCAACATCACCACAAGAGGAACTATACAATCCTCCAAAGAACATTGACAATTTCTTCTTTCACTCTTTCACATCATCATCACCAAGATTAATCAAATCACAAGCAACCTCTTTACTTTTCATCAATTTCTTTGTTTAACTTCTGGTTCTTGGAAATCTCTACTTGAATATATTTAAACGTCTTCTTTTGTTCTTCAACAACTGAAGACTGTTGGTCAATGGTTCTTTGCATAGAATCAATAAAATACTTGAGCTTCTCTATCTTAGTGGCTTGCTCTCCCTGTCTTCTTTGAAGATCAACCTGTGCAGATTGGTGTGCTGCCATCTAATCTTGAAAGAATTCAACCTTGTTTCAAGCTAACTTGTAAGGCCCCGTTACCGGTACCTCACTTTGGACGTTGGATTTACTCATACACGCAGTTCTAATCATCAGATTTAATTAAAACATTCGTGGAATATTAAAACTTCAACCAGAATATATTACATAGCTTCCAAATCTTATCATAGTAAACATTCAAAGTAGTTTAAACATAAAACATTGTCTTTATAATAACATAACACTTCCTTGAGATGCCAATATCTTCAATTCCATGCCATGTGTTCCCCTCAAGAGAGCTGCCTCTATCTACTCACCTGCGTGCATACTAAAAGTCAGCTACGCTGAGTGAGTTGTAGTTGATCATACCACATACAACACATTCATAACTACATACTTTCGTGCATACTTCATACTTTCATACTTGCATAACCATACCTTACGTTTTAAAGAACATTACGCCCTATAACCTTCGCATATATTATAAGGGTATGCAACCCTTTAACCTTCGCATATATTATTAGGGTGTGCAACCCTTTAACCTTCGCATATATTATTAGGGTCTGCAACCCTTTAACCTTTGCATATATTATTAGGGTATGCAACCCTTTAACCTTCGCATATATTATTAGAGTATGCAACCCTTTAACCTTCGCATATATTATTAAGGTATGCAACCCTTTAACCTTACCTTACCTTTCATTATCATGCCCATAGATTTAATACCATACATATCATAGTCGTACATACTTTCTTATTCACATGCACATATCATACATACTATACTATACTTACCTTAACAATACGTGCAATACCCGAAGGTCGTTCACGTACTGTCAAGCATACATACATAACTATCACAATCATCATTAAGATATACAATTACCATTTAAGGTAAGTGTATAAGTATTCACATCGAGTATGCACATAGCCCCGAAAACATAATAAGGAAATGGGGCTAGAAACTCACCTGAATGCGGTTACGTTCACCGTTTATGGTTATTCCTTTCTTGAGCTGTGCACGACTAACTGTATAAAAATTGCACGTATCAATTAAGTATCACTACTCATATCGTCTTTCTAGTCTTATTACCCTCAACGAACGGGGGTCCGGGGGCAGCGCCCCTGGCAGCGGGGTTCTAGGGGCGCCCCTAGCAAGGTCCAAGGGGCAGAGCCCCTGGCTGGGGTTAAGCTGTCAGGTCGTCTTGGAAAAATTTTATTTTCATGAACTGTCTTAACACATTTTCCATTAACATTTTAAATTATTTTCTAAGTTGGGCTTATTTGCTAAGCCTAAGATAATGGGCCAGTTTGCTTTATATTAGATATGGGTTTAGCCTAACTGTCCATTATGGTACCTGGACCAACTGGATTTAGTCCCAAAACCCAACAGAGAACTGATCAACCGAGAACCCTTTGGCAGAGAACTCGTGATCGAGAACACTTTCTTGACTGAGAACTCGGGTTTGACCGAGAACTCAGGTCACCGAGAACGTTGACCGAAACCATCAGCTTTGACCGAGAATTCTCAGTTGACCGAGAACTCCCAGCTTTGACCGAGAACTCTCAGGTCAGATACTATCAGCTCGTATTTCCTATCTTTAAATTCATTTTAGGCTCAAATAACGGTTAACGGTCCAAAATCACCCTTTTAAATTCCTTTTTCCCAGTTTCCTTAACCTTTTTACACCCGTTATCATTCCATCATCAAGATCTAGTTCGTTTCTAGCATAAAGCTCGGACCTTTAGCCATAAAACTGTAACATCCCGGCCCCTCGCACCACCAATATTGTCCGCTCTGCCCACGAAGAGCTCACGGATTTGTTTTTGGTTGCGCAAAACGCGTTGGTGATTGAAGAGGCAGGACATTACTTATGAACCAGTGATCTCTCTTGTCCACGGCCGATGTGGGATAGCCTAAGAGTGGGACGATGTTGTGTTTGCCAAGGGTGTTGCAGACAACACCCCTTTGGACTCATCGTCCTCGATGAGGCGTGTCCCAACATCCCGAACGGCACAAGAGTGGCTCTGATACCAACTGTAACATCCGACCCCTCGCACCACTAATATTGTCCGCTCTGCCCACGAAGAGCTCACGGATTTTTTTTTGGTTGCCCAAAACGCGTTGGTGATTGAAGAGGCAGGACATTACTTATGAACCAGTGATCTCTCTTGTCCACGGCCAATGTGGGATAGCCTAAGAGTGGGAAGATGTTGTGTTTGTCAAGGGTGTTACAAAAACGTTCTTTACTAGACCTAGGGTTTTCCTTTATGAATCGTATATAATCATAAGTTTGCTATGTCCATTTTAATCATCAAGTATGCAACTTTATGATTATCTAAACCCGATCTACTCTACGCTTAAGTTTCATGGCCAACCATTCATAAAAACGTAATCTTTAAGGTCAAGAACATACCTTTATACGGTTATAAAGCTACGGTTTTGGGTTGGTTACGATCTACAATCTTGTATGTTGTTTGTATATCAAGGATCTATCAAGATTTAGCTTGGATTTCCCTTGGATCTTCTTTTTCCCTTGCATCCGTAAATATGGTGTTTATGTGTGTGTTTTGAGTGTGTAGGGAATATTATGGATAAGATGGATGGAAATGGAAAGATTTAGGGTTTAAGGGGGTATTTATACTCTCTTAAGCCTATGGACCTAAGGCACATCTTTTCTTTTTAGTCCATGATTGATTCCATTTAATTAGCCTACTTATTTTTTCCCCTTTTTACCATTTTACTATTTATTTATTAACTCAAGTAAACTTTCCGTCATAACGAGTCAATATACAATATTAATATTCGAAATTTTAGGATGTTACATAACTGATTTTTCTTTGTTGCTTTTTCTCTGAACTTCCAACCCCTCAATCGTGGCTTTTCTCCATCTCAATCTCAATCATGCTCAAATCACAATCCAACCTATTGCGATTTGATTCCTCAAGGGCTGTTAATCTCTTCAACACTTGGTCTGTGATGATCAGGGATCTCACATACTTGCCACCAGATTTAGGTCTAGGGGAAGGAATTACTATGCTAGATGCGATAGGAATGGTTTCAATAGTTACTATGGTTGATGTTGGTCTAGAGGTGGTGACATTTGGTGAGGTGAAGGTCAGAATTGGTTCGGTTGGGAGGAGGTTTGAGTTGGTTTACCATGGTCTTCTCGGCAACTTCTATTATGGTCACATGTTTACCATTTTTAGTTTTGATTGCCTTGTATTTTCCTAGAAATCTTAAAACCAACATGAATGTCTTGTGATGAGGGTCGGTTGGTAGATAAGAGGAGCTGACATGTTGTTAGACATCTGCAAGACCAATAATATTTCGTTTAAACATGCAAAATTTAACTAAGATTTGGAACTACAAATTCATAATCTGCTTAATTTGCGATGTACAGTAAAAGCCACTCGCAAACAGTATTACACAAACTCACAATCTGCAAGTAAAGAACCTTCCAATTCGCAACACTACATAACGTGCAATACATGTCATGTGACTGATTGCAAGATTCATGTGGTTGAAAGTTCAAACCAATTTGCAGATGGAGCATTATTGCGTGATACATGTGGTCTGTGAGATGGGAATTGCAAGATAGATCATCTTGCAACTGCGAGATACACCAAAGATATGTTTGCTTTATATACAAGTAATGGTTTTGAAAATCAATTTTAGTTTTACCCAAGTATGTTTTACTTTATATAATAGAAACAAGGGGTAATGAATATCTACGGTACGATACAACTACAAATAAGCATTTACAATAAAGGTGAAACCAAACTACTAAAATAGATACAAAAGATCTTGAATCTGAATAATCACATCCCAAATATAAAAATAAACCAAACATCCCAAAATAGAAACACTAATTATGGATC
>NW_027499216.1:0-78717 GCF_021521415.1 Bidens hawaiensis | reverse complement strand
GTTTTAGGTTCTAACCAAAATTTTTAAAATCAACTTGCGTACATAATTTTAGCTTAGTTGGCAAAGGAAAGGGAGGCGATTTACCTCGATGCAAATCAAATCTCGTAGGGTAGAAACCAATCGAAGTTTCTCTAAAGTGTATATAGGTTGTATATCCAGAATATCTGTCTAAATTGTCCCTGAGTTCATTTTCAGGTTAAAGTATTTCACATGTAACGAAATTAATCAATTAACGGATAAGACGAAAAGATTTCTTTCATAAGAACGAGAATTCTTTTATGTGATAACTTGAATGAATTTGGTTTTAAATTTAGAATGGGAGAATCCTTTATATAAGTAACGAATCATGTACAGTAAAATCTAGCAAAAGATAAGTCACGAAGGACAACAGCAAAATACTGAAATGCCGAGCATGTATGGTTATGAATATGAACTTATGAATTATGATCATATTAAAAAGGGAAAAAAAAGAATAGTTTTCTGAAAGAAATTCGATAAATTTCCCAAATCGGATAAAAAAACAGGAAAACCGAAAAAGAAAACCTTTTAGTGGCGCATATAAAATATTAGAATAACCTTCATTTAGTTTTGTATATCTTTTGGGCCTTAAAGCATTGGGCTTCAATGCTTCGTACTTAAGTTGAGTGACAACTGACACGTAAATGATTTAAATCTATTACCTTTTTAAGGCATTCGACTTATGACAAGTACTAGTAGATGTACATATTCAAACCGGTGTTAACCGGTCACTAGCCGATTTCTTAACCATTTAGTAATCGGTCCTCTCTCTAATCGGTTTTCTACCCGGAGAGAAACCAGTCGGTTAGTAACCGGTTTTTCATTTTGACCTTGAACTGATTAACCCAAACTGGTTTGGGTTTTTTTATTATTTTTTTTTAAACCGGTTTAGTTATACCCAAAACGGTTGTACCGTTTTAAAAGTTTTTGTGGTTTAAAACCGGTACTACCCAACCTGACTAACTGGTCTAACCGGTTAATTGACCGTTGTTCAATAACCTGTTATTAAATTAACCCGATTTTGAATAACTAGCTGGTGCATGTCTAATTATTTGGGACAATTAATGGGTATGCTTTGTTAACAAAAATACAAAATATCTTAAAAAATTATGATCACCTAAAAAATGAAAAAAACAAAAAAAAGCTTCTTAAACAGACCAAAACAAACCGAATCAAATACGCTCAGTCGATATGTTTTCCAAATTTTACTTAAACTCGCATTCTCTTAAAAAAAATTCGTTTTCGAATAAACCTAACAATACAAAAACCAAACGATCAGAAACGACCCTACGAACACCCCTATTGTTGTATCAAACCGACCCGAATAATGTGCATACTCATATAGGAAACTCTTTCTAGAAAAGGGGTTGAGGTGGGTTCAATTCACAACTTGACATAGGATGAAGAGAAACACAGAGCACAGTCACATGTAGTGGTGAGCAAAGCCAAATATAAAAATGTTGTTGTATTCTATATGTTAATAATATTATTTCAAAAGATAACAAAAGTTGGCTTATATAAAAATGAAAAAGAGAGGTGCGCAGCGTGCACTTTCTGAAACATGTTATAAGATATATAGAGAGATCTCCCCTCGTGCGGCTCACACGCTGACCATTCTGTTTGTCCCATGTCCTTTTTAATTCCATTCCTCATGTATTTGCCATCTTTGACCTTTGACCACCACCCATTTGTGTCATATTCGCACCTTCGGTTTTCACCCTTTTGTTTATCATACCCTACTATTTCAAAATCTTGAGTCTTTTCCTGAATTATGTTTATCAACATGTTCGATCAGTGGCGGACCTAGGATTTGTTTCCAGTATGGTACCATTTTTTAATGTTCAGATTTTTCACAACCAAACATTATAATTTTTGGGTTGGTTGTCGTTTGGGTTTGGTTGTGGCGAGAAACACAAGAATTCCCACATGTTCATCATCGCCACCATGGAATGACTTGTATAGCCAAATCATGTTTTAATTAATTAATTTTTTAAGTTTTTAATCAGTTTTGATTTTATTGCTTAAACGTATCATCAGTAAGTTATCTTTCTCTTAGTTGGATGGAATTTTTTCCGATTCCAATTCCAATTCCGTAAATCAAACGGTACCTAAGGATAGCAAATGGAATTTATAATAAAACGCAATAAAAGGGCTTAGCGAGGACTTGAGTCCATGCCCGTTTAGTTAGTTGACAAAGGATTACCACTACACCAAACTTAATCTTTATAATTTAGGTTTCATTTATTTATTCTTATGGATTTCTTAAAAAAAATCAACATACTCTCTCTACAAAATGTTTAAAAAACACTGAGGCTCCAAGATCCGGATCCAACCCACATAGTGTGGGTCTGCCCCCGTGCTCGATAAGTTGGATACCTAATGATCAGATGGTGAGGGTTCAAATCCCATAACGGACAAATCTATGCAATATAAATATTAACACTCATACGTTTTTTTCATTATTAAACTTAATAAACTGAAAAAAGATATGAACATATAAACAAATTAAAGTGTAATTGTTTATATACATAGTACACTATAATATATTATTTATCAAATACAATTTTAGTATCTTAAATCAAAATTTTCTATACCTTATTCATATACACATAAATTGGACTTAAAATACAAGTTGAAGAACATGGAAATAGGAATATTTGGCAGGTTCAAGAAAGACGGTTTTTATTAAGAGGGATAAACTGGATATATGAATGAAGGAGTCAGAAGACTTCAGATCATTGGATCCTCTTCCACTTCACTTTTTCATTACTTGATCTCATATGATGGTTGACACACCAAAATTTTATATTCCTTAAAACATTATTACATGATAGCTATGGTCATATATTGTTATTGGCAGACCCATAAAAGATTTTCATATGGTTGGTTGTGATTTTTACGCATATATGGTACTAAACTATTTTCTTTCATAGGGTACGGGCGACCTCAGTGTTGATTGAAACTCTCCTAGTTTTATGCTAAATGTAGATGTGATATTGGTTTCATGATTAATCTTGTGGAAGTGCATGGGGATATACAATTATGTATAATTATATAGTGTATTAATCTTTGAGAGATTGTTAATGAATTTAGACTATAAAATTTGTTAACTTTGGTTGTTTGCATATGACTTTACATGCATTTTAACATTGAATATAAATCATAGTGAACAAGGTCTTTATGGTTTCAAACCTCAAGAATAATCATGTCTTGAGTAAGTTTAATTAGTGAGAAAGTGCTCCAGCAAATATGCAAAATTAGGGCAATGTTAATTGGGTTGGTGGCATAGTTTTCCTCCTTACTAGTGTTTATTGAGTTGGTCTTGTCTCTAAATTATTTAAGCACAGTTTTCGGATAGGGAGTTGTTGGTATTGTTGTTGCCATGATAGTT
Organism: Bidens hawaiensis; assembly: GCF_021521415.1. NCBI lineage: Eukaryota > Viridiplantae > Streptophyta > Magnoliopsida > Asterales > Asteraceae > Bidens > Bidens hawaiensis. The sequence continues at coordinate 75,308 of NW_027499216.1, read as the reverse complement.
TTCATCCATGATTCCCTCCAACATGTCTTTGGGCATAAAAACATTACATATATTTATAAAAAAAATATAATAAAGTAATAAAAACTATCAACACCTTCATTAGACTATTTTGGTGTTCATGCGCTAATTTGAGAATTTTCATACTACACCAATCATTTAGTGTGCTTGAAACTATATTCATTTTGTATTAATCAATAGAGTGGCCGGGTGTGTACATCAATTTGTTGTATTATATGTAAAACCGGTGAGGGTTTTTGTGCTATGATGTTCTAAAAACATTTTTAATCCAAAAAATTAAATTTCTATTGGCGTGAATTTATTTTATGATTTAGTTTATCTAAATAATTGGTTACTTAATAGCGGACATCAAATGGTAGCCGATGACTCAATGATATCCCGATGTGTTATCATGATATATACATGTCTTAGTTATAGGGTTGACATATCGTGTATTCCCGTACACGATAAGAAACGGACACAAAACATGTATACATGTACACGACATGAAAACTTATCAGGTACCTATATCACAAACACGAACACGAATATGCCAATACTAGGTATACACGATAAGACATGAACCTGCCGGAGAATCAGAGAAGGGTTTGGCCCTTCGGTGGACGGTGGAGCCGTTTCAACTGCGAGGAGGCCAGACTACCAAAGAATCGAAGATGTGGAGAGGTAGACTGGAGAATCAAGGGTTGTGACTACCGAAGATCCGGAGAGAGAATCGGAGAAGGGATTTTGCGCCGTCTACTTGATGTTGGACTGGAATGATGTGTGTGGTACGTGCTCAATTGTTTGGTATAGAAGTTCAAGCTTATCTATTTATGTTAATATATTATATTATTATATATTTTTACTAGCTTTAGAACCCGTGTGATGTACGTGAAGCTCAAAAGAAATACAATTAAACTATAGAAATTAAATGATTAAATTAAAAAAACTTATATTATATCAATTTAAATAGTTTATAAATTCGAATTATATTTTCTAATGAATTATTCATACGAATACGTGGTGCATTCTCACGCAATTTCTTCATAATCACGAAAAAGATGCACATAGTGATTTTATAAGTTATAATTATATATTTTTTAATGTAATAGGGAATTCTAACAAAGATGATAAAATTTTTCATTATAAATGACATAAAAGGATAACATCATATATAAAATTAGCATGACCAACATACGCTTTTTTATTGCATACTTGAAAGAGATTAATGAGAACTTCATGGATCCATGGAGGTTTAATGAATACGTGGGAATAAAATTGTTATTCATTCATAATTTTCTTATTTTTTTTATCTTCTTATACCTATAAATATCGTTCATTTATTTTTACCATATTTATCTCCTACACTGAAAAGTGTTTATAAATTGATTTAATAAAAAAATGAAGACATTAATTAATTAAAGATATAAATATTTTTATTATATTGACACAACTACCAGCATATTTTTAATATCTATAATTTAGGTAATCAGTTATTTGATTAAATTATACTTTAGATAAGTAGTTATTTAATTAAATGATGGATTAATACGTTTTTATTACAATAACGTAAATAAGTTTTCATTAAATATAGAAAAATAGTTTGAGCGAATAAAATTTTGGATAAGAATGAATTTTCAAGTGGCATGTACCCTCAGTTATTTTACTTTATTTGAATAAGTATATTTATAAAAAAAAATCTAATCATGTAATAACGGATAATTAACATGAAACGATTATTTTACCTGTTTAAACACGAAAATTAACATGTCGATTCATGTCTAACTGTTTAGTACACGAAACATGTTAAAATCATACCTGATACCTGCTAAAGATGTATCGTGTATAAATTATCAGCCCTACCTAGTTATATACCTAACTATATGTTTAACTGTCTAATGTTTAACTATACTTACAGCTTACCCCAACCCAATTTCACAAAGAATATTTTATACAGATATATATAGTGTGTGGTATATACATATTATATATGTATGCATATATTTTATATCTATACAGAGAGAGAGAGATGCAGCTATTTCAAGGAGAAGCATATATGGTGATTGAGAGAGCTCTTTAACCAAGGTGATGGAATTATTTTTTTATTAAGTTAAAAATATGAGCTTTGAAGAAACCAAGCCAGTATTGGGAGACATGGTAACAACACCCATGTTCTATCAATCATAATTTAACTATATTAATAAATAAATATAAACTTTCCAAATCCATTATATTCTAGGTTTTTAATTTCATCCCAAATCTTTTTCTATTTAACAAGAGAATGGTTAGGTTCTTCAATCAATCCACAGTTAATTTTAGTTTTTTACTTCTACGTAACTACGTACGTTTGAACCTTGTTCCACATACATCTTATGCAGTAAGTTCTATATTAAATCTTTTCGTACTTGTATTATATACGTGATTCTAAAAAATCGCGTTTAGGTGTCGATTAATCACCAACTAATTGATAATTCCTATTCCACCGACTAGTCGCCGATTAATCATCGTTTAGTCATAATTGGTCCAAATTGAAAATTTTATATAGAAAATTTGGTGTGTGTGTGTGTATTTGTTAGTATATTTTAAAAAATTACATATATATAAATTCCAATTATCATATTAATCCAAATCTATTAATTCCAATTAATCGTGAATCTTTACCTCACAGTCTAACGAGTTTTACAACAGTGATTATATATGATCTTGAAGAACACATAAAGGTCAAAATATATGTAATTTCACATAACAAATGTAGCACTAACTCCATATGACATGATACTGTCCACTTGACAATATTATTTTTTTATAACCCAAGGAATACATATATACATATGCATACTCTTTGTTTTGCTTTCAAATTTGCAATCCTCCACAAATACACTTATCCACCAATCAGTCATCTCTCCCCCCTCAAAGCCCTAGAGTTTATGTTATTATGGTACACATTTATTCAAAATCCAAATTTATCTTTTCTTCAATTCTTGAAAAGTGAAAACTTTACTTGTATAAATGTTCTTTTTGATTCATAATTCAAGTATTGCATGAAAGTTTATACATATATGTGTAGGGAAATCGAAAGCCAGCTTGGTTAGAAGCTCTCTATATGCAACAATTTTTCACCGCGTGTCCAACTCATGAGAACTCAAAGAAAAATGAGAAGAATGTATTGTGTTTGGATTGCTGCACAAGTATATGTCCACACTGTTGGCACGTCCATAGATTCCATCGGCTCCTTCAAGTTCGTCGTTATGTATACCATGACGTTATTAGGCTGGAAGACCTAGAAAAGCTTATTGATTGCTCAAATATTCAAGTAACATTCAAATAATTAAATCTAAACTTTTATACTTTAATAGCATAATTCTTATGAAATACTTGCTTACTAGCTTTATAATTATTCTATCAGGCTTATACGATTAATAGTGCGAAAGTTTTGTTTATCAAGAAGAGACCTCAAAACCGGCAATTTAAGGGCGCTGGAAACTATTGTACTTCTTGTGATAGAAGCCTCCAAGAACCATTCATCCATTGCTCTCTAGGGTGTAAGGTAATTCAATTCTAGTTTACTTAATTTTATAACATGTCCATCCCATCATCTTATGCTGGAATATGTTAATTAGTCTCTCATAGTTTTTACTTCTAATAAGAGTGAAGAAAGTTAATTATGAAGAACTTATATAATTGTCAAAAAAAAAAAAAAAAAGAAGAAGACTAAAAAGTAGAGTTTCATTTTGGTCTATAGCTTAAGCCTCCAAGTATTTCCAAAAACTTGAAACTGGGAACAAATTAAAAAACTATAAAAAAGAGTTAAAAACCCTAATGTTTAGTTGGGCTAGTTTTATTCTGGTTTCTAAGCCTAAAAATATTACTTAACACTTCCAATTGTGAACTAAAATTCTATAAGTTGTAAAAAAATGGATAATTAAACATAAGGAAGATATCACCTAGTTGTACCAACTAGCTAGCATTTTTGCTTTGTTAATTAAACAAGAAGATCTTGAAAGTATAGAGTTTAAATTTTCATGCAAAGTAACGATATTAACCTTAGCCTTAGGCATTTTTAGGGATTCCTTGCATCACATTCATGGGGAATGTGAAAATATGAACTTGATCATTTTAAGAAACATAATTTGCATTTGTGTTTTAGTCTTTTCCTTCTGAAATTGTTGTTTATACTAACTTCACCACAATATGCAATGTATCACTTGAAGGTCATACAAATTAACAAACTAATCTTATAGGGTAGAGTAATTACATAATTTACATCAATATTCTTTTAGTAATTAAGAAAATATAAGGACATATAACAAAAATAAAAATGAGTACACATGTGATCGTCTTTTCTTTTTATGATGGTAAGTACTTAAAAGAACATATACAGCAAATATATTAATGAACGGTAATAAGCTAAATGAGGGAGAGTCGGAGATATTGCGCATCAGTATAGTAATTCATAAAATTTTAAAGAGATCAATAAATTACTCTCATATTAGGGTGATCAGGGTGTATTTGGTATAGGGAATTGGGTAGATATGGACCACCGGCGCCGATGGTCAGTTACCGAGAATCTCCATCTAATTCGGTTTCCTAAACCCAGAAGGGGGGGGGGGGGCTCGATCAATCGTGAAGCATTTCTTTTCTCCATAGTCTCCGTGGGTGCCCCTAGCTATTAAATCTCCATGTATTTTTTAAAATCTTATGTGTGACACTCTCTCATTGGTTGATTTCATTATCCATAATCTTCATAATATCGGTACACCCCCACTACGTATACCCTTAGATTAGATATATATTGTTATGCTTACAATTTTATCATCTAGCCTTTGTGACGCGTACACCTCGATCTATAAAATTAAATAAAGTGGGTTTCATTTTTATCGCCTTCTGTATTTTCGACTTGTTTTTCTATAACAAATTTAAAATCACAAAAGCCTATTAATAAAGCCAAGATCTTATTACATATCATTTTCAATTTCACAGACAATTGTTCATAAAACCAAAAACGAAGTTTAAGAAACAAAAAAACATTAAACATTAAAAGGTTAGGAAGAATAAAATTAAAACATTATTAAGGTTTAAAACATGAGTAAAGTTAAATTTTGAAATGAACACCTTATATACATGAACTAATTGTCTTTGAAAATATTTTAGGTGGATTTTATACTCCAACATTATAGAGACATCACACCCTTCCTAAGGGTATGCAATTCCTTACAACTTGGTCCGGATTATTTCATTCCCAATGACAACGGAGAAGATGACACGACAAACGATATGCCTCATTCGACCGTTGTGGATTTTGATGATCCAATGAGCTCATGCTCGGCTAATTCTTCCGGTTCAAAAAACATGAGCATGTCGATCTGCACCGAGTTTGTTAGCAGAAAGAAGAGAACTGGACTATACACTTGGGGAAGATATTCATCTAATAAGGTTCATTCTGAAGAGGAGATGACTTCAAGCATGAGTAGAAGAAAAGGTGTTCCTCAAAGATCACCTATGTGTTAGACTGTTAATTAAGACGAACTCATAATAATAATAATAATCTCAGGTTATCTCTTTCTTGTTTTAGATATGTTTTTTTTTCTTTTTTGGAAATACTTTTTTTGTTTAATCTAGTGCAACATATCTAATATGTTCTATGTTCAAGTTAATTATTACTTACTTGAGGGTTTTTTCTTTTTCAATTTTAATTATATATATTAGTTATCACAAATCATGATAAGTCATTTGTTTAATCACCAAATATTCATATTTTCAATTAGGTCAATGAAATCCATTGTAAATATTAAAAATCAATAAAGGAAAAATAAGTGGACCTGACCCATTAAATTATGACTATATATGCTATCTTGATAATCAAATTCAGTAGAGATGAAATTTAAACAGGTTAACCACACCCCTCACCCCGTCCTTTTTATCTTTTCATTTCTTTGGACTCTGCAAGAATTTGTCGATATTTCCAATCCAATCGTCTTGTTCTATAGGAATAAATTGTTATTTCGTTCCTTCATAGAGAAACATTTCTTCTAATTCACAAGGTAAGAAATTTTTTCACGTGCTTCCCAATTCCAAGCAATATATAGTGTCAGTACATTTTTCAAAAGTTTTCCGTATTGAAAATTTTAATGTTCGTGCATGCATATGTAATATTATTCATTATCATCTCAAAATTGTGATGCCTCTAATTAAATTTATTGTTACAAAAAAGCCATTGATCAACATTTTATAAATAATAACTTATCAGTTAATAATACTTCACAAGTTATGTATTTCTATACCAAGGTGTTGGATAATAATTTATCTTTTAATGTGTCGGGGGCTTTCACATTACAGAAATAAAAATGGGCAATTAAGTCGTTAAAAAACTTATGTTTTTCTATATATCTATAATGAACAATTTAAATGTAGTGGAAACTAATCAAATGTTTTCAAAGGAATACCAACATCTCTAATCGTGATCCTTCGTGAACGCTTAACGAATGAACACAACAACGTTTTCTCTTACTAATCATATTCGATTAATTTCATCTTCCAATAAATTCCTAATGTCGGGCGGTCGGGCCTAGTATGTGTGAATTGTGAAATACATGAGCCCGCCAGTTAGACTCATGTACACTTCAACTGGATCAGCCCCACATTCAAATTGATGCATTTATTGGGCCTGCAACTGTAGTGGCCTTTTATTTTCATTTCAAGTTAAGCTTAAAGTGTGTGAGCCTGTGAGCTCTGGGCTGTGCTGTGGGCTGCTCACTGTTTGGCCCGGTTTTCTTTTCTTTTTTTCTTTTTCATTTTGTAAATTAAATAGAATATTGAACAAAAATAACTAAAAATGCATGTTTTTATTTAATATTCAACAATAAACACTTTGATAATAAAATCATAAATTTTATAAAAAAAACTACAAGTCCATTTTTTTTATTAAAAACTAATAATGTGTGTTATTTTTTATTTTTTCTCAAGAACGAAAACACCCCGTCAACTCCACACCAGTTTTTAAGAACTATTAGGTTTTTACATCACAAGAAATTAGATATTATTCGTTAATCGTTGTTACGGTCAATTGGGGTAGGAGAAAAGGAGCTTCTTCGGATCTATTAGTTTATATATAACACTTTTTTATTTACCTTCTATAAGTATTTTTTTTAAGTACTTTGAATTAATAAATTCTTCCATAAAAGTGAATGGACTTGTTCTTTGGATGTGTATCTCAAGTTGCAATTTGTTTTTTCACAAACTAACAACCGAAACATTCCTAAATCCTAAGATAATCTATGCCAATTTGTTTTTTCCTCAAACAACGACTTTTGGCTTTTTTGTCACAAGAAATTATTATCTTTCAACAATGTTACACTGGACCATTTTATTGAAAGGTATATAGTATCTTTTGGATTATTGTCTTATATTCCAACTTAGAGTATTGACAACTACAAAAATTTCTCATAAACGATTTAGTATATAATTAGAACAAGGGAATATCTCATAGAATAGTAACTAAGTTTACAACAGACTTATTAGAAGACACATGCCGATTTAAAGAGAAACACTTCAGCAAGGTTACAACTGAAACATGAAGTATAAGTTTGAAAGCATATTGTGACCGAGCTAGCTAGACGCGTACGACAACAATGTGACTGTCTTTTTATCGCAACCATAAACGTCACAATAAGCTTGCGATGTTAACAAGAACACAGTTACAATGCTAACCATGAACGCCACAATTTTCCATGACGATTCGACAAAACACCCTATAGCCTTCAATACCACTAGCAACCAGCGTGCTAGCTTCTTCAAGAGTAAATATATCTTCATAATCGCTCTACTTTCGTAAACCTCGTTAATTTCAGCGATCACTTCTTGCAACTTAGATTTCTCTTTAGTTTTCACGGTCATTTTTCGTCAATTTCAACAACCCATCTATGCTATTAAGAGGGTCTGAAATCAACAATGTATCTATGGAGGCCATATTAAGATGATAAAGTTACAGTTGATAATACTTTGGATGCACACACTATGCAATTGTGATGTGTTTACATATATAAGATACAACTTGGTGTCAACTTTGTGCTACTTGTAATATAGAAAGGCTAATTTGTTTAATAAACTATTAATCCCGTAAATCAGGCATTGCTTTCTAAGTAAATCTAATAAATAAAAAGGCATGCACATCAAGAAATAAATTATGTCACCAGTGTTTTGATAATTATCATTTTATAGCGTGATTTCACACTCCATTGCTAGCTCTTTGGTAAAGAGGTTTGTAATTCAATGTTATTATGATTTCGGTACTAAAATATCTTTATGGCTTCGGTACCTTGAAGGGGTTTCAAGAGGTACTCACACGGCCAGTCCCCATCCATCCCACATGCCTTCTCCTCTTTAGCAAGAACTAGCAAACTTGGCTCTCCTCATTCGTGAACATTTAAAGGAGTTCTTTTAAGTGTGTTTATTTAATAAACGAACGGTTATGAACAAATTTCTCTATTTATTGAACTAAACGAACAAACATGAACAAGTGTCTCGTTCGTTCTTTATTGCAGTGAACTTATGTTCATTTCAATTCTTTCATTTTCGTTCTTCTACTTATATTATGATTGTTTTGTTTAGTTCATTCATTTATGTTTGTTCATATATTCATTCGTATTTTCTAAGCCATTATACGTTAGTCTAAATTTATTTATGCAAAACTTAGAAAATATATGTCGCAAAGATATGTTCAGAAGCATGGATTAACATATCGAATTTAATAAATAAATTTAGATCGGAATCTACCTTAATTAGTAAAAAGAAAACGATTTTTGGTTATTTTATCACAAGAAATCAATAGTTTTTCAGGTAGATATATTTTATTAACATGGTTTAATAATATATCTTGGATTATTGTCTTATGGTCCAACTTATAGTATTAAAAAGGACCAAGTTGTTCATAAACCATTTAATATATAGTTAATTAAAACAATAAGGTAGTTACAACCAAATATCATATAACAAACAACTTATTAGAAGACACATGAAGCATACGCTTAACAATAATGATGCAATGATAATAATTTGAAAGCATATTGCAACCGAGCTAGCTAGAACCGTAAGGCAATAATGTGACTGTCTTTTTGTCGCAACCATAAACGTCACAATAAGCTTGCGATGTTAACAAGAACACAGTTACAATGCTAACCATGAACGCCACAATCTTCCATGAAGATTCGACGAAACTCCCTATAGCCTTTAAAACCACTACCAACCAACGTGCTAGCTTCATCAAGACCAAATATGTCCTCATCCTTGCTCCATTGTTATAAACCTTGTTAATATCATTGATCACTTTAGTCAAGTGGGATTCCTTAGTTTTAAAGGCCGGTACATAATTGCTCATCCCTGTAAAGAGTTTTGCAACATCATCATCACCCATGTCACCTCGGATAATATTCTTACCTTTGAGGTATTTGACATCATCCTTAGTCATGACAAGCCCACACATCAAACCCATGTATTCAATAAGCGGGAAACCATTTGAGTTAGTGGTTAATGTCTCATAAGCAACCAAGTTTCTTAATATGACCTCCGAGTCATTGTTCAATGTAATTATTGGCAAATAAATATCTCTCTCACGAATATGTATATTTCGAATGCCTTGGTCTGCTTCTAGGCTATGAAACTCGAATCCCACGCTATCATGAAGTGTGGAAGCGGAAGGGATTAGGGCAATTTTATTTTGGGCGAAAGTTTCAATAGCAGAGACACCGGCCATAAACACTTGAGCAATCTGTTTCTCTGGAAGCTTTGAAAAGAAATTTAAGCCATCTTCAATAGCGGAAATCATCATAGGATGGTGGCCGTGGCCGTGGCCTTGATCATCTTGTTTTGGTAAAGGGACATTGTGTATGATTGAATAGTACATATAATGGAGCAAATGGTCTACAACATAAGGAGCTTGTGACTTTGAACACAACATAAGAGGTGAATGGAGCTCACAAAAAGCTTTATATATGGAAGGCGAAACGTTACTGCCTGATTTTGAGGATTTAGTTTTACCTGATGATGGATGCAAAAAATCGTCGATCACAGGAAACACTATATACGGAATTTGGTTCTCTAACATCAATATATCTTGTGCCTCCAATCTTTTCATTGGACCAACTTTGGGTAATTCGGTCGAATGATCACTATTATATTTATAACTATAAGTACGGAACAGATTAAGCAAGAAGAGACCATCAATGGCAAACATCATACCCAAGGTCGAATCACGGTCTTCTAGAAACGTGTCGTAATATGTACGAAGCATAGGGGCAAAATCTAGAAATAAGTTAAGGAGATTATCCTTGGTTTGTTTAAACTTTAGGACACTATGCATGATGGCTAGTTTTTTCTGCTCCATCTTCTTGTAGGGTTGTGGCTGAAAATGATGAATCGGTCCTAGACCGATTTGTTGAGGTTCATAGGCCTCGGGTTTTTTTTGGGTTAGGGATTTAGGTACATGAAACACCGAAACAGAAGCGGCCGGTACAAATTGGCTTTTGAACTGATTATTCATGATTTCATTAACATCATACACCCATTGATCTTCTTTAGGGTCTGAAATCAAGGATGTGTCTATGGTGGCCATACGGTGATGATGGTAACACTTGGTGGTACTAATTAGGATGCATAAACTATGTAATTGTTGTATGTTTATATAATACATAATTAGGTGTGAAGTTTGTGCTACTTGTAATATAAAAAGGTTAATTCGTTTAGTAAATTATTGTTTCTTTGTTTTTATGATTATAATATAAGAAAAGGCGTCATTGGGTTCTAGAAAAAATTACCTTACCAAAGCTTTGATGGACATAACAAGAATTTGATATATATGCATATGGATACGAGGAGGCCAATATAATAAAATAACAACAAATCATAATAATTTATTCTCTCTAAAACACCTCCGTAGTAGGAACAAGAGAAAGTAGAATGCTTAGCTTAAACTGGACCCAAAAAAATGAATATGTAGACATGATAAGAAAATACAATCTTGAAAAAGAAAGAAAAAAACAGTGACAAAGAAAGACAATGTGGCAAATGTTTCGACAGTTCTATATGATTAGAACGGTGGCGGCAAGAGTTACAACATAAAGGGTTATGACGTGAGCTATAACTACGGTGGCATGAGTCTTAACTATAATGGCACAACGATTTCATGAGAAAAATAATAAAACTTAAATGTGTATGTGTGTGTTTATGTAAACATCCTTGCCTCCTTGGGCAATATGATATAGGTATAAAAAACGAAAAAAAGAAAGAAAATTATGTCATTAGGGGGCGACAAGGGAAACTACGGGTGGTTATTGTAAATGAGTACGTGTTGTAAAATATTTGCGATGTTTGCTAAGGTTTTAGAGAGCATATTATCTTTTGCTATAATTAAGGATGTCTTGTTTCTTCTACTAGGTGAGCCTAGGGTGTTGGTGTACTTTGTACCCTTGACAATGACATTGTATATGGTTCCTTCACCTCAAGTTTAATGCATTTTCATCAACAACATTTAAAAACTGTAACCCTTGTTTATCATTTAAATAAGCTACTAGCTAAATTTATATCAGGATACACTCGCCTTTAATACGAGAAAAACTCTCGCTCAATGCCAACACCCGTGAACAATTGTTCGAAGACATAACAGTGCGGTAAGCTAAAACTCATTCATTTCAAGGAGCTAATTAGTGAAAGTGAAAGTCACATACTCACATATTCTTCCATCATCATTTTAGTGCCACTAAAACTAAATGATAGAGGAAGAAATCAAACCTTAATCAGAACACCAATTGACTTTCCTACAACCACACCACTATAGCGCTGTCAATTTATGGCACCGACCTGCTAAAGCAACACAAAACATGTTTTAACATGTTTGGGTTTCAACTTAACATGTTTCGTGTCTTAAACAGGCCAACATGTTTAAGACATGTTAAAATTCGTGCCCTAACAGGTTAAAGACCTGTTAACATGTTAGTAACCTCTGTAGATTTTTAACTTAAATAAATAAATATACACTCCTAAAGTCCTAAGCCTAAAGACTTACTTATATAAGACATTTCACTCATGTTCGTCAGAACCCGCTACTATATTTTCAATAAATGTTATGATTTGCTTCTATGTTTTTTTTTGTTTTAAGTTATGAATTTGTGGTTTTTCGTTTCAAATATGTTATGGATTATGTATTGATTAAGACTTTTATGCTTGTTTTAAAAATTTTTATTTTATTACACATGTATTATTTATTGTATGTTAAAACATATCCCTTAACTGGTCTTAACAAGTTAACCTGCTACTAAACAGGTTCGCGTCTCGAAAAAATAGCACGATTATTTATCATGTATTCATGTTCAGTATAACAGGTTATCTTATCTTATCGTGTCATGTTTTAGTTTTCGTTTCCGCTATGTTATAACAGCCATACACAACTAGCTAATAGGATTAAAATTTTTTAACCCAAACCCAATGTCCTTGAAATAAATAAATAAAAAGTAAATCGTAACAATTATGGATGCCAGCTAGCACTTGGTGTAGTTGGTAGAGATTTTTTTGCTGGTGGTGGGGTTCATAAAATACAAATCTGTCACTAATTGCGACAAACAAAACATGGGTCTACCTTTTGTACTCACCATACTTTTCTTGATAAGTTTAATTTAAATTTAAAAATATAATAAAGTTAAAAGGCTAAAATATAATATTATATTTCCATATGTACTCCAATTGGCTCAATAATATTATAAACATGACTATTGTTTTACGCGGCGCAATAAAAGATTATAATAATATTATATTTCCATATGTACTCCAGTTGGCTCAATAAGATTATAACCACAACAAATTTATTACCCGGCGTGAGGTTGGTAGAACCCGGCCATTGATAAAAGTCAAGCGTTAACGGTCGCAAAGGTTAAGCGGTAAGTTGGCGTGAAATCGGTTTGTTTCAATCACGTGTGTTACTGTACCGGAAGTAAAGTCAAAATAAAAACAAAAAATAATAAAATTTGAGCTGGACCAAGTGGCCCCGGCCGGTAAAACTTGATCGTTGATTAAAAAACCCTACCGTTGTCAATCTCGGGCGTTGAGACGGCAAGTCTACGTAAATTCGGTTAGTTTCTGTCACGTTCGTTACGGTATCGAAACTAAAGCAAAAACAAATTCGGTGGTTGGTCGGTTTTAGCTACCTTTGTTACAGTACTGTAACTAAAACAAAACAAAATTGACATTCATTCGGTTTACGTTACGTTTGCTAGGGACTAAACTAAACAAACCTAAAATGATCAATAAGTGTTCGGCCGGTTTTCGTTACGTTTGTTACGGACGGAAACTAAAACAAACTAAAAAGGACCAATAATGTGTCGCAAAATTACCCGGTCCAGACTTTGCGACACCAAACTTTGTCATTGTATTATATAATAATAAGTTAATCTTCTCAAAACACAACAAATGGCTAAAACCACAATTAGCTTATTCAAAACATATGATTTGATTTCCTACTGAATCAAAGACGAAAATATCCCCAAATGGTCCGTAACAAAACTAACCAACGTCTGGGTCGAGCTCGAACCACTAACCTGCACCAACGCCTCACGAGCCAACACCAACGTGCCCGAAATACTAACCAAAAACGTTATCGCCTTAGCCGCGGCCCGAACCTGCTTATCCGCCTCTTTCTTAATCCGAACACTTGGCACACTATCATAAACCTTATTCAACTCCGCAACAGTCTTTCTCAAGTTCGACTCCCCGCTCATATTCCCGAGCGACCGCCCTATCCCGTTTAACAATTTAACAATCTCCTCGTCTCTCAACTCGTCTTCGATAATATTCAACTAGCGTAACACCTTCACATCTTCCGCGCTATCGATAATCCCGCACATAAAATCCACATACTCCGTGAGCTCGAGCCCGAACCCACCCATTAAACTATTTTTCGCCATTAGTTTTTCGTACGCCATCAAGTTTCGTAAAATAACCTCGGTGTCGAAATTAAGCTTGATAACGGGAAGATAAACGCTCCCGTTATCAAATGTTATATTTCGAATCCCTTCCTCGGTTTTCGACAACACGAATTTCACCCCGGCCGCGTCGCCGAGGTCGGAAACCGAGGGCACCCGAATCTCTTGAATCGAGGATTCCTTGTCAGTTTCGTATAATAATTTCTCGAGATTCTGCAGAATCCCGAGAAAGGGATTATCCCAGCCGCCTGGATTACCGCTTCCATTAATTCCTCGGTTGCGGGTTTCTCATCCGGGACACTCCCGGGTTTCGTGAATCTAACCTCTCGCGAAACCTTCTCGTTGTTAATAATCGAGTGGTACGTGTAACAAAGTAAATGGTTAACGCGCGAAAAGTCAATGTTTTCTTTCGAGAGAATAAAAGGCGAATTCATTTTCGCAAAATGACGAAATTTCGCTTCCCAAAAATCGTCAGCTGCGAAAGCGTCTTTTCGATTTCTTTTAATACAATTAATGGAATTTGGTTTTCTAGCATTATCAAATCCTTTTCATCAATAGCAAAGCCTTTTTCTAAGTAAACACCCAATTGGTCTAGCAAAAATAATCCATCGATAGCGAATAACCACGCGAACGCGTCTTCGTCCATCTCCAGGAACGTGTCGTAGCAAGGCGAAACCACGGGTACGATATTTTTAATATTTTGGACTACTTGGTCTTCTAGACCAAGAGTTTGGAATGGTTTTAGGACACGTTTAACCGCGGTGAGTTTATTTTGTTGCATGTTTTGGTACAACTCGGTCCGAAAATGATGTTTCGGACCGAGGCCTATACGCTGAGGCTCGTAGGCCTCGGGTTTTTCGTCTTTGAGGGTTTTTGGGATTGAGAAAATGGAAAGTGGTGGGGTATCAATGGGTACGGCTATTTGGGTTTTTAAGGTTTTACGCATTTGGTCGACCCATGGTTGGTCGCCGGTGGTCGGAGCGATGAAGGGGTTTACGGAAGCCATGGTTGATAGAGTCAAGATTGGTTTGTTGGAAGTGTACAAGTGTACAATGATGTTTGAGTTATGTAATGTATAAAACAAATGGCTTTGGTTGGTGCGACGTGATTCACGTGGTGTTTAAAGATATGGTTGGTTTTTTTTATTTTATTTTTATTAATGAAGCATGTGATACATTATTCAAAGTATAGATATTAAATAATGTAGCATGTGATAGCCAACACGCGCAATTATTGCCTTTGTTATATTATTTTTTAACAAATATTACTTCTACTTTATTTCACACCGATTTTTTTGAGGGAAAATTTCAAATATAAGCGTTTATAAAAACAAATTTCAAGTTTTAAGTGTTATTTATAAGAAATCCAGAAATAGTTATTATAAACTAGTCGTGATGAGTATATTATGATAACACACGAGTAGTTTGTATGACCAATTAAAACATGTCGTGTGCCTTTAAACTAACCGTATCGAGCAGGTTCACTAATCATTTACTCGTCGCGACTATATAAGTTTCATGCCTCTTAATCGATGCCCACGAGTAATTAATAAGTCATTTAGTCGCGACGATTAGTTTACCCGGTTTACATTCCATACACGAGTAGTTTATTAGTAGTTAACTCGCCGCGACTAGTTTAACCTTACAATCTACTCGTCGCGTCTAAAGAATTTATGAATTACTCGTGAACGTTGATTACGAGACATAAAACTTATTAAGTTGTGACGAGTAAATGTTTAGTAAATCTGCTCGTTATGGTTAGTTTAAAGACATGTGTCAAGTTTTACTTGGTTATACAAACTACTCAGCACGACTAGATTATAATACCTATTTTGGGAATTTCTTGCAAATGACACTTACAACATGAAAAACGTTTTCATAAATGCTTATTTTGGGAATCTTCTCGTTTTTTTAACTGTTGATTTAGACCACTAACTTATTTGATTATCTTCAAACACACGGATAATTGTAAAAGGCATAAAAACTATGTTGTTACTTGGTTTGAATTGGAGTTCCTTTTTTGAAAGGCATATCTCTATCAAACAGGCTAGCCTCATATTGACATCGCTGCAATCATATTAATTAGGTAGTTTGATACTTGTTTATCATGTGTTGTCGCTTGACGCTGTCGGAGCTGGACCAATGTGGCAGTGAAACGCTGGCCAAACACAACGATGTTAGGATGGGGGTATTGGATTAACTATGGAAGAGGGTTATGGGGTTGATGTTAAGGCTGGTGGTTGACGCGGAGTGGGTTAACGTTGGTAGCGTAGGCGATAACACCAGCCTAAATGTTGAGGAAAATGGTTAAAGTTCTCACGAATTGACAATTTATGTAAATTGATTAACCAAATTGGCTTGCGTTTAGTTTGAAGGATAAAATACAATTTCATGAAAATAGTTAACTTTAATATTAGCTTAAAGTATGAACAAACTTACTTTTGTTTTTTTCTTTAACAATTAGTTTTCATAGGAAGCATACATCATAAGATGTATGTTGCCGATTAACCGCTATTTGGTCAAAATCAACTAAAATCATAAAAATATATATATATAGAATTTAGTATTTATATGTATATTTGAAAAATTACATATAAATTCTAATTTAATTAATCTTTATTAATTTTGGTTAATCGCTAGTTTCTATCTCATCACGCAAGACTAGCGCATTTTGGTTAATCGCTAGTTTCTATCTCATCATGCAAGACTAGCGCAAACGATTTCTTAAACAATGCTTCCATATATATGGGAAGAGAAAGACAAATGGCAATAATAGAGGATGGATGGCCAACTGGCCACCTAATTAAGATAAGTCAGAAACAATTGTGAAGATAGGAAATATCATCCTAAAATAACATGGAAGTAAATGATTTGTCGTTTTTTGTTGATGTGTTACTTGTTACTTAATTTAGTTGTACAAAATATATACCAGTATTTTATATTTTCGTTAATAAACGCTTATGTTTGTACCGGTGTTCATGAATTATTCAAATCTTTTCTTGTAAAAGAAAATTTTGAAATAAAAAAAATTATAAAAAGGCTGAAAAAAATATTTAATTTAGGTACCCAAAAATATAATATAAATATTTTTAAAATTGGTTGGTAAACACTCGACTCTCCTCTTCATACAGAGTTTCAAATTTTAAATCTTATATACTAAAAGGCATTTTTTGTAAATCTTTTTTTAACTCAAAATCGGTCTAGCCATCGAATCATGCCACCGCTTTCAACTGCTAGGTATAAATAACTGATCGGTCAAACTGGTAGCGAACTAGCGATCCAACCCTAAAACTGGCGAGTAGTCATTCATATTCCCTCTAACAGGCAGTATTTTAACAACATTGAATGCAAGCTCGCCTCATCAATTTGACAATATCATAGTGCAATAATTTGTGTAGCTTGTATAAGTCAAAGCTAAAGATAATGTACCATAACCTTCACCTCTGGCCGGTCCCATAAGCAAACAATGAATACGGCAAATTGTCAAACAAAATTATTGCTTATAACAAAATATATTTTTTTTATTCCATGAATATATAAACTATAAAAGTTTATTATGAATTTGATGTAAAAACAAGCCTTTAAATCTAGCTCTAATCTTTGCTCAAGATAGATATTGTAGAATTGCTATATTTTTAACATATTATTGCAGTTCAACTTTTTTTAAATGATAGTTAAAACAAAAAACAAATTACCTTATTTATTAAACTATAAAACAAGAACATTTATTTATATTGTTCAACACACTATAACAAATTAATAATATAAACTGTGTTTAATTTAGAAACGGATTTAAAAAGAAATGCATGTCTTCTGTTTGTTTATGAAAATATGATATAGATGTCGTGATCTAATAAAAACAAGTATATTATCGTGTTTTAATTACATATACTAGCACGGACAAGTAAAATCATTTTCACAGAGAACCAGTGAAAAATGTTTTTTTATTAATTAAACTAAAGTATACAAATGATGTCAAACGTTCTTTTATGGCAGTTGTAAAAGCAATTGTATAAATGAATCACTTTTAGTTTTAAAACATAAACAATTGGATAAAAAAGTAATCACCGCATGCTTAGGTTTAACAAATAACCAGTTCAACGAATATAATTCTAGATAGGAAATCACATAAAAATGATTTTGTTTCAATTGTTCTTGTGAGTTCTGTTAATTAACCAACCCAACATCAAATTATTCCCAATGAAAAAAAACTGAGAAATGATGAATTGAGTAAATTTAAAAGAGTCAAAATGATTAAATAAATCGAACAAACAATTGAATTCAAAGCCTTAACATGCCCACAAAACTCAATCTTAATCCAAAAACTTTAAACGTCTATTGTTTACGCATATGAACCCTACACCCGAGATGATCAATGGATCGTCTAGTCTTGCATATTGATGGTGAATTTTGGTTGTTCTCGATTCACGTTGTTTTACAATTTCTTTATAATTCCCTTTTTATAGACGTGCATAAAAAAACCGGTTCCGGAACCGAACCGATGGAACCGACCCGGAACCGGTTCCAGTTCCTACCCGATGGACCTAATACCCGGTCTGGGTATTTTTGTACCCGAAAATCATACCCGGTTCCCATATTTGTATTTCTCAAGCGGTTCCTACCCGGTTCCTAAATGTACCCGGTTCGGTTCCTACCCGAAAAAACCGGTTCCGGCGGGTTTTTTTTAAAAAGGTCAAACACAGGTCAAACTAGCCGTTGGAACCGGTTCCAACGGTAATATAGCCGTTGGAACCGGTTTTTGAGACACAAAATAGCCGTTGTAACCGGTTCCAACGGTAATATAGCCGTTGGAACCGGTTCCAACGGTAATATAGCCGTTGGAACCGGTTCTTGTAGCCCGAAACCTATATTAGTTGTTTTTCATTACTTGTTTCACCACAAAACTCAAAAAAAAACTAAAATACTTCTCCTTTAGCAAACCGTTACCCGACCATCCAACTAAATATTATTATGGCACCCATCAAAAAAACTAACAAGAAGGCTAAGAAGAGTGTTTTTGTTGAACCCGTTCCGGCCACGGAGGACCGAAATGTTGTTACGGTTGTCAACCATAACTGCAACCAAGACATATGGAAGAATTGGGATTTGGTTATCAATGACGAAGGTTATCAAAAGGCTCATTGCAAACTATGTGGAGCACAATTAAAGCACGATTCCAACTCCACTTTGAGAAAGCACATCGAGAAGCCATATTGCAAGGCGTTACTTATGCCGCCGCATTAAACCCCTATTGGAATGTTCATGGGGTTGAGACAACGATTGAGGAAATATTCGACAACTTGGGTATGCACGAGATCGACCCGAAGTTGTCGACGGAAGCGAAAGAAAAGTTCAACAAAAACCTTCAAGACCTTTATGACCATTATTTTCAAATGTATGGTCCAAGCACGAGATCTTCTTTTGTGAAAAAAACAACAAATAGTAGGTTGTGCAATGACCCACTTATAAACTTGATGAATGCGGTTCGTGAATCGGCATCTAAGCAAAGAGGAAACACACCAACTAGCGAACTTGGTCGGTATAATGGAGCAAACTATGTTGAGGGCGCAACGGTCGACGAAATTCGCTCTATTGATTTGTTGGCTTGGTAGAAAGGAAAACAAAACGAATTTCCCGTTCTACCGCCATGGCTCGTGATTTGCTTGCCGTACAAGCCTCAACGATTGCTTCCGAATCGGTTTTTTCTCTTAGTGGGAGGGTGTTATCTATGCGAAGAACAAAATTAACTCCCGAGTCTCTAGAGGTTTGCATTTGCCTAAAGGACCATTTGGATGCGGTGGATCGTGTACAACACAAGGCGAACTTTGAAGACGAAATACCAATAGAGCGTCCTATTCATGATGAGGAGGCGGAGGACGGAGTTTCTTCAGATAACGAAGACGAGAGTGAAGACGAGAATGAAGACGAAGAAGAGTTGTAATTTGTGTTTTTATTTGTTTTAGTAAAATTATTTGTAACAAGTTCAACTAATATTTAGTCTTGATTTGTTTAATTATAACTACTTTTGTTAGTCATGCTTAATTTTTTGTTACTTTTTTAATAACGACGAACATTTTATTTATTTAAACAATAACTATTACAAACATTATTAAAACATAAACGATACTAAACATAACAACTAAAACTAAAAAACAAAGTCCGTCATTTTAATCCGGCGTTCTACAACGATTAAGCGTTGTCACCGGTGGTAGATGCTTGGGTTGTAGAGCCGGACGACTCTCCCACTTCCGCTTTTTTAGCATCCAAACTTATTTTCTCTCGACAATACTTATTCGTATGTTTTCGTAATGTCGAGTTGGACCCTGCTTTAAGAAACTTCGAGCAATATTTGCAACGAGCCATCTCCTGTGAGTCGGTCATGAGACACAAATCGTAATGAACCCAAACATCGGGGCATCTTGTTGTTTCGATCACCATAATAACGTCGTCAATAGTTGCCAGTTGTTGTCGGTTTAAGCTTAATTGTATTTTGGAGTGTGTTTTATACTTTTGAAAGTGGTTTAACAAGTACACCTTCATACCTTGCTATTTATGGAATGAATATAAGCTAAATATAGTAAAAAAAACCGGTTCCAACGGTCAAAAACGACTATATAGCCGTTGGAACCGGTTTCTAACGGCTAGAATATTTGAATTTAAAAAAAAACGGTGGAACCGGTTTTTACGTAATAACTGGTTCCGGTTCCTACCCTACCCGGTTCCTAAAAGTTAGCATTTCAGGGCATCGGTTCGGGTCGGGAACCGAACCAGTTCCTGACTGGAACCGGTGCCATTTCCTATCCGATGTGAAAAAAACCGGTTCCGAACTGGTTCGAGTTTTCCAAGTGAACCCGATTTGTGCACGTCTACCTTTTTGTTGCAGCATGAGCCCAATAAATGTTTTGCCCATATAATAGGAGCCCAAGCATCACAAACTTATTTTAAGAATTAATCACAAATAACAATACTAACCATCATTTTCCACTTTGAACTAGTTACGTGTACATTTTTCTTGTTGTTGTTACTGCTATTAGTATTACTATTGCTATTATTATTATATTGTTTTAAGCTCGTTTATTTATGACCTAATCGATACAAAAACAACTTAAAAGGTATATATTTAATAACAATATCAATGCATTTTTAATTAGCACATAAATATCAGTACTTAAAATGCACCTATCAGAATAACCGGTCGTTATGAAGCCGCCAGAATAATGTTGCGACTAATGTTCCTTTTCTTGTTCGACACCAACAAGGAATCAAACCGGCCAAGCTAAGATTGTAGAAATATCTAACCGCATGTTGTAATTAAATTGTACATTCTAGCCACGATCCCACATTGATGGGATGTCAACCCCTCGCACAACCATATTCGATCTAGTTAAAAGAGGATCTATATTAGAAACCCGCCAAAAAAGAACGTTGACCTTGATAGGCAGAAAGCGGTTCTCTCTAGTTGAAAGACCCGCATCCTTTAAGAGCATGCCACTAATACGTTTGTAGTAATCATCTGCATCAAAATCTCATACCCATGAATACAAATCATCAGAAAAAGTAATCTGGTTAAGTTTACCATATATTATTATAAAGTTGTTATTCTCTTAATCATAAAATCAAATTTATACTATATTTTATCTTGAAAATTTTCAATATATTTTAAAGGTATTAATCAAATTATCGTCATCTAGTTCTTCAAACCAATCCGATGATCCAACCAGTCGAATCAATGTTTTCGAATATACATAATATTTGATTAACTAATGCATATATGTGAACTTCATGTGAGATAGTCACGTATGGATGTTGAATTGTTGATGGTATATATTTATCAAGAAGTTGTTGTAGACAAAATATCTTTTGTTGGACGTAATTTTAGACTCCAAGTCACATGTTGGTGAACTTGAGGGACCAATATTGACAAGTAGGTCATAGTGGTTATGTTTCCTAATTGTATTGTAATTATAATAGGTAATGTCTTTGATAGCAAGTTAGGTTAGTCCTAAATAAACATGTCAGGGTTAGACATTATAGAGAGTGGTGATGTGAGATGTAACCGAGTTAGGGTTCATCTAGGGGTGGAGTTGGTGCAACCAAGTTAGGGTTCATCAAGAGTCAAACCGAGTTAGGGTTTGAGAGTTGTAATTAGTTTTTAGAGTTATATTTTTTGATTAATATAAACGAGAGTTATTCGTTTAATATTCGTGTGTTGATTATCGATACGGGACTTGAATTGGTATCAGAGCCAAGTTCAAGAAATCGATAATCGAGTTAACTTTGATCGGCGGTGAGGCGGATCAAGGGTATAGTGATCGCGGCGAACGTTAGCTTGAGGAGGAGCTATTAATCGGTGCATATCAGAACGTTAGCTCTGATACCAATTCAATATATCAACTCCTTTTTAGCCTTTAATAAAACCCAGCTCACTGAAAGCAGCCTTGTTGCAAGCGACTTGCACCAGCCCGATCAAACACCGGAAGAATTTCGACCGGGACTTGATCTTTCCCATAGTTATAAAAAGTTGTTAAATTAGGCTCTGGTCTTGAAAATCATGCTACGTAATCGTATACTCGATATTTTGGATTGTACGTGCACTACAAGAAATATTGTCTAATAAGACGAAATCACGTGAAACACATTTGATGCTATCGAATGAACGAGAATGAAAAAATCTGCTGCATTGTGTGGTTTAAGTACCTTTGTATTGTTGCTGTATTTCATAAGGCTTAAGGCTACATCTAATAATAATCTGATCTTGAAATATCTTGAAAATAAAGACATTAGATAATAGTTCAATTAGCTACATAATGTCAGTGACTCAGTGGCACAAAATATCAAAATTTCGTTAAGCTTTTGTCGGACAAACGTCCGGTTCACGAACACTCTATCGAACGGAAATTTGTGTCCGTGTCCGCTCATTAAGGAATTGAGTCTGTTGTGTCCGTTCGATATTATTGTAAAGGGACGCTAACAAACACTAATGGACAAACGAACACTAATTGACACTAATGAGCATTAATGGACAAACAAACATTAACATATCAAAATCTATTAAACGTAAACACTAATGAACATTGCACGACATGCTATACAAAAATACTTAACACTTAACATAATAACCAAAACATAATCATATCAAGATAATGTCTTCGAATTCAAAACCCACAAACTTCAAGTCTTTTACAAGAAAAAAGCTTCAAATTCTCCAATCTTCAAGGATTTTCAACATACACAACACTATTAAACGGACGTCGCCAAATGTAATCGAACGGATGTTACGGGACGTTTACAAACACTATTGAACGAACGCGACCATTGTCCATGCTCATCCGTTAAACTTGCCGAACTAAATTTTTTGTTCGTGTCCGGTTCGTTTATTAAACAGACGAACATAAACAAACTTCCCACCGAACGATAGCCTGACGTCCAGTTCACTTACAACCCTAATTTCAACCACTAATAACACAAACACAAATAACTAAACAACATGATTAATATAGCTATTGCTTAGATAAGTTCACTTGGTGGTGGTGGTTCCCTTGGACCAAAGTAGGAACGAAGTAAACCACCCAATCTCATCCGACTGAATCTGATCTGAAGAAAACGAGCCACCCTCATATGGTATGAATCCGTACCATAAACCGTCAAATACACCTCCCGAAAGAAGAGCAGTGTGCTCGCAACGCTAACGAGCACTGTGATAACCTTGATCGAAGACATAAATCGCCTCTCAATCCTCCTTAGAACCCAAATCCTCGGTGTGCTTTCGTAAACCATGTTTAGTTGAGCCACTGTCTTCCTCAACTCAGACTCACCATTCATTTTAAGACACGATTTCCCTATTCCATTAAACAATTTAACAATCTCCTCGTCGCTCAAATCACCTTCGATGATCTTCTGCTCACGTAGCAACTCAACGTCTCGCTCCTTGTCGATTATCCCACACATGAAATCCACATATTCGGTGAGCTCAAGACCATATCCATCCATAAAGTTGTTCTTTGCCATTAGCTTCTCATAAGCCATCAAGTTTCTCAAAACAACCTCCGAATCGCGGTTAATTGTCATTAGAGGAAGATAACAATACCGCACTTTCCCTTGGACAAAGTTTATGTTTCGTATGCCTTCATTTTTAGGCGACAAACGAAACTCCACACGAGCAACTTTGTGTAGTTCTGAAACCGAAGGCACCTCAATCTCGTTGGCTGCTGGTCCCTCCGTGATTTCAGGAAACCTTTGCATTATAAATTCAATGACTTGCCGGATAGGTTGAGCCCCGGGCATCACTCCGGCAAATTGCATAATAGCTTCAAACAATTCTTGTTTAGCCTCGGTTTCAGACTCTGAATCACTTTCAGGGTTTCTGAAACCGACTTCTCTAGGTATAAATTTTTCGTTGTTCACGATGGACTTATACATATAATCAAGCAAGTGGTTAACTCGATTAAAATCGATATTCTCTTGTGAAAGCACAAACAATGAATGTGCCTTACAAAAATACCTAAACTTGGATTCCAATGAATGTTCCTGCTCATTAGCTTTTTGTCCCAATAAGGCCTTCTGGATTTCCTTCAACACCACAAGAGGAATTTGATTCTCTAACATAATCATATCATTCGCCACTTCATTCACGCCGGTCGCATAACCTTGATCTGAATAAGCATTCAGTTTATCAATCAAGAACATTCCATCAATAGTCAACAACCAAGCCATCATATTGTCATCCGCCTGATGGAACAACTCGTAGCAAACACGAACCAACGGGATAATCTTTTTAACCTTTTCTACTATCTCTTCTTCATAGTCAAGAACTTGATGAGGCTTCACTACCCTTTTCACCGCGTTTAGCTTCTTCTGCTCGACCTTGTGATAAAGCTCGAGCTGAAAATGGTTATTTGGTCCGAGGCCTACTTGTTGAGGTACGTACGCTTCCGGCTTTTCTGATTTTATGATTTTGGGAACTTCAAATATGGAAACTGGAGGTGTATCTATTGTGATTGCAATTTGGGTTTTTAAGGCTATGCTTATCTGATCCACCCATGGTTTCTGACCAGGCATCGGATTTAAAAACGGGTTTAAAGAAGCCATTCGATATACTCGCAAAATGTGTTCTCATGAAATGATACAAGATGTAACACTATGACTTTATATTGTATAAGCTCAAATGCTTCATGTGGATGGTTAAACATGTAAATATTATTATTTGAATATTTGAAAATATATAGTTTAGGTGTGAAAAATGTGCTGAAATTTCACAGAAGAATATATATGTGCATACTATCATCATTTTGCAAGAAGATAAAATAGAGAAGATAGAGATCACTACCGGCCACAAGAAACAAAATTATTATTGGATAACTAGTGATAATATATATTATCCAATCAAAACTGGTGGTGTCTTTTGAGTAATCTATCGTATATCTCTTGTGTCTTGACATGGAAAACAAGACGAATTGGTCGACCCTAGCTAGCACAAAACTACAAGTCCAATATTAGATCACGGGGCTAAATATAAGATATATAGGTCCCAACACTTTAAACAAAATTGGTAATTTCAAAATTAAGTAAGATGATTAATCTTTGGTTCTAGCCTAGATTTTTTTTTTTAATTCTAACAAACACAAACTAAGTCAAAAAAAATTATGGTTGTAACAACGTTAAGTATCTTAACACGATGAGTATATTCATTATTTTAAACGATAAGTATCTTCGTTTAAACGTTTTTTTTAAATGTGTTATACGGGGCTAGGGGCTATATATGATATCAGACCCTTCTTAGGCTAACAATCCTTTTTATTTAATTTTTAAATAAACAACTTTTTTCATGACCAAAATGGTTTATCAAACAAAATACTACATTTTTTAAACGTGTTATACGCTCGTCTGTTAGTGGTTCTGCTCTCCATTAGTTATAAAATCAATAATGATACACTAAGTCTACCATCGGGATCGAATCCTCGGCCTCCAAGAAAGGAGGCTCTTCAAAATAAACCAAGATATCATTAGGCTAAATGCTCTTTGAAGAATCTCAATCATATATATAGTGAATTTATACTAATTCGCCGGATGTGTAACCCTAACACTTCTTGTACTAGTTAAATTCCTGGATTATGTTTCCATTCTAGCAACTAGTCTCTTGCTAATTATGTCCTTTATAGTATTTTCGTTATATAAAAAATTTAAAGAATTATTTTCATATTTGAATTTAGTCAACTAGCTTGATTGGCGCGGAGAAAAAGGTGCTTTAAGTATTTCATATTATTCATTTGAGGAAAAGAAATCACAAGACTATACAATGTACAAACCTGCTATATACATGCTTAAACAAGTGTAACAAGTGTAACAAATGAAAGAATCAAATTACTAAAACATGTTATGAAACAAATATTTACTTATGCTTGTCTAGTCGCTGCCGCGAAAGAGCCTAGGACAGCCATAGAACTCGCAAAACGAGTACAACAAGAACAACAACATCAACACAACACTCAACAAATGAGCAGCCTCCTTCCATAACGAAAACCACCGTTTCTTCATGAACTTAAACATCCTAACAGTCAACCTCTTCTTGTAGTACTTATTAATCTTCGCAGCGGTCTTGTTACCGGCATTCCTGGTCGTTTTGTTTATCCCATTGAATAACTCGGCTATCCCATCGTTAGTTAGTTCGCCTTTAACAATCCCTTTTTCCTTTAACAATCTTGCATCCTCAGCACTATCGATAATTCCACTTAATAGATCGATAAATTGTGAAAATGAGAGACCGGAATTTGAATAGTTCATAGCGGTTTCATAAGCAACCAAGTTCCTTATTATTACTTCTGAATTATGATCTAGAGTTATTATAGGCAGATATAAAGTAGCTTCTTCTTCCACAAACTTAATGCCCCTTATACCCTCACTTGTTGACTTGAATGTTATACCAGCATAGTAGTGTAGTGAGTATACAGATGGTATTTTAATCTCTTCCACCACAAGACCTTCATTGTTATCAGGATCCTTAACAGCTTTTTGCCCTGAAATGGTTAATATCTTATCCCATGGTATGTCTTGTATAACCTGGACTGGCTTCAATATTTTTCTACC
The DNA here is from genome assembly GCF_021521415.1 of Bidens hawaiensis. NCBI lineage: Eukaryota > Viridiplantae > Streptophyta > Magnoliopsida > Asterales > Asteraceae > Bidens > Bidens hawaiensis. The sequence continues at coordinate 48,265 of NW_027499216.1, read as the reverse complement.
AATCCCAAACTTCATGGCTAGTTTTGTTATCTCACCAATATTATCACAAGCTGAGTTCATATCCTCTTCAATGTCCTCCAAATCCTGTGAGCTATTTCGGCTTTCGGAGCTCTCTCCTTCTTGAAAAGATCTTTCGGTTTCAGGAAAACCGTTGTTGACTATCAAATGGTACATGAGATCCAACAAATGCAAGTGGCTTGTTTCATTGTAAGAGCATGAAGCCGTTGATGACATTTGGATTGGAGAGTTTGCTAGACAAAACCGTTCCATCATCAAAACAAGCTTCGAATCATCAACATCTGTTTCAGATAAACTCGTTTTCATAATCGTATAAATTTCTTTCAATACAACAAAGGGGATTTGATTCTCTAGAAACATTAAGTCCCTAGAAAGGGTGGTGTGTCCTACCACCTTTCTATTTCCAAGCTCAACCAAATTTAAATAGTCTTGCAAAAGATTAATCAAGAATAAACCATCTATCGCTACGATCCAAGATAACGTATTGTCATCCAAGTCCAGATAGCTATGGTAGCAACCTCGGACAACATGGTCGAGTTCCTTAAGTTTCTTGATTAATATTTCACGAAACTTGATTTTTCCTTGACCGTCGCAGAAAGACTTAGCACATGAAATCTTGTTCCGTTCCATATGATATAAATGTGGAACCATGTGATGATATGGACCTAAAGCAATCATATGAGGGAGATAAGCTTCGGGTTTAAAGACGGTAATCGATTTTGGAATATTGAAAACGCAAATAGGGTTTTCAGTGGAAATATCAATCGAGATTTCCCGGATGAATTTCTTGCTAATTTGATCAACCCATCTTTGTTCTTTGGAGGCTGAAGAGAATATTAATGTGGTTGTGGTCATGTTTCAATGTTTGCTCTTTGGAGGCCAAAGAGAAAGATGTCAATGGGAATTTGTAAACCCATATTTGCAAGATTATGCCTCTTTTATAGTTATTCTGTGTTGTAAAGTCAAATCAACATATGTGTGTTTAAGATATAAATCTATCATTATCATTCTTGTTACGTATTTGACATATTCATGATACGTACCTTTCCTAACTTTCAAAAATACATGCATATATTTAATGTATTCTTTTCTTGCAACCAAAGTAACATAAACGTCTATGTAAGCCACCCAAGGTTCGGATCTCAAGAAAAGCGGTCACAACAATTGTGACCATTTTTTTGTTGCAAAGTCCGGTTGCAAAAATATAGCAACAACCGGAACAAGGCAACTACGATGTGTGCTTTCTCCACCGCTTTTTCGGTAACCATAGGATAATGGCTACCGTTTGCGACCAAGAAAACCCAATGTTCTAGTAGGGCACCGTACCATGCTTTTCATGAATCGTTTTAGAGTCATTCTGCACTAAGGGGCTTGGTTGCTAAATGAGTAAATGCATGCATGGTTGGAGGCCATTAATCTTTCAACTTCGTTTCAATCTATTTAACTTTGATAGTGTAAATGTCTTGTAAAACAACCTAATAATAATACATAAAAAAAATTTGTATTATCCAAGTACCATTGTCCAATTATTAACAGGTTTCTTTTCTTTTTATTTTCCTATATTTTCTTTTATCTATTATTAATCAAATATACAATATTTTTTTTTTTTGTTGCTTATTTCTGAATATTGTCTCTTTAAAGGGAATACATAGAAAACTCGTAAGTTCATTGAAAAGTAAAAGTTAGTTAATTACTGGGTCAAAGTACTATGATTATTATTTATCAGTTAAGCAAGATAATAAACAGCTTATCTAACATAAATTAAAAACATGCTTATCCAACATAATTAAAAACGCCGTTAATTAAACTTAATATGTTAATCAAAATTATGCATAGTCAGTCTTACAAACCAAAATAAGAAGTATGCAAGACCCTTCCCGTATATAGATTAAGAAACTAATATCCCGTCTTAGAAAGACTCACTCGGGTATTGAGGTTAGTTTCAAGCGTTGTTAATACAAAAGATAGACATGATTTTAGTTTTAGTCATTATAGGATATAAACTAATATTTAGTAATATACCAAATAGGGGCTTGAAAAGGATATTTGCATTTGCTTCATTTGTAGAATTAGTCACTTATACTTACGTGATTTATATAAATTGTATTTAAATGGTAAGCATGCAGTGTATTATGTAGGCGTAGAGTACACGTACTAAAATTATAATAAAATAAATAAGTAAACCCTTGTGCAATAACAATATTGAAACTAATTGTCTATTAATTTCAGTTTGGATAAGAAAACTAGAAAAGAATAGCACCTAAATGAAAGCCTAAAAACTTCGAGAAAATCTATGGACATTATCAATAGCAGTGACGAAGGTTGGACTGAGGCACCGAGGGGTCCGAACTCAAAACGTATACAAAATTTCATAAACGAGGGGGGCGGCCTCATTTTTCAGTCGAAAACGGGTAAATTTACTCTACTACGCACAAAAACAGTGGGGCCAGGGCCACCCCTGGCCTCAATTAAACTTCGCCAATGATCAATAACATGAAGGAAACTAGCTAACACGAAATCATAAACGGATTCATGCAATGGTCTTATTTGAGTCATTATATCGCTATTAGAAAAATGCTCGAGCATTACCATATACCGACGAATGAGATATGTCGTGCATTACTGACGAATTAACAGTGGATCCCGCTAAAAACAAAAAGATAAAAGTGCGAACACTTGGCAGTAATCCCCGGGTAAATAAGTATCACTAAGGGTCGACTGAGGACCATTGGTACACGTGTAAACTAAATTCATTCGTATTCACTCACCGAAGATGCTAAAGGAAAGATTTTGGATGGTATTACTAATGCTTTTAAACGATTGTTAGCGAACCTAGGTTGCGACAGGCATGATGATCCATCTGTAATATATATCTTGTTATGACTAATTAATGCATGACAAGTCATGTTTTGTTCAACAACACGTATAGTAGTATCTCATTTTGATATTAAATAAATGTGCGTGATGATTATTACATTGGTAAGTATTAATGAGCCTTGTCGTGTGTTAGTGTGTTACTGAGTTTGTTTCGGTTATACAGAGTCATGTTAGGCCCAGACCAAGTCATTTTGATATATGTGTATTATGATTAGTAAACTAATGGGTCTTGTCAAGTGATCAGTTGGTTTATGTTACATAAAGTCTTACTATGTCATAGCAAATCAGTTTGATTTCAAAGGCATGTGTAAAATGATAATTTGCCTTAGTGAACTTTGTCATGTGGTCTAGTGAGTTGGTTTATGTTACACAAAATTACAATATGTCATAATATGTTATTTTGGTTTTAATAAGAGTGTGTATGATGATTTACACACTAATAGTATTTCATTGGCATTGTCATGTGTTCACGAGTTGATTTAGGTAACATAAAGTCACATCAGCCAATAACAAATCATATGGTGTTAACGACACAATATGAAGATTAATACACTAATGGGTATCGTCATGTGTTAGCGAGCTGGTTTAGGTTTTACAAAGTCATATTAGACCGCAATAATTCATTTTGCTATTAAAGATATGCGTGTGATGATTGGTACAATAATAGGCCTTAATGAACCTCCTATCCCCGTTTTAGATTACAGTCATTAAACAAAATCACTTTATGTCATCACAACAAGTCATTTGAGTTAAAAGCTACATTTCCAATTCTTATTGTTTATTTAGAGGGCGTGCCTTACCAGATAAATGGCATTTACAAATAAATATAAATGTTTTTTTTTTACTAAATTAAATTTCCAGATCCCATATTCTCACTTGTGAATACATGATGATCACCTTAATTTATTTCGTACATTGTACTCTCCAAGACGTGAGAAATGTGACATATGGTAGGTTAGCTTTGTTTCACAAGAATATTGTGTCCTTATATATCTCTATATTTTTTTACAGGTGGTTGTGACGTAAAGAAAAAATGTAGTAATAAAGAAAACTATTTATATTAACATAGATAGATATGGGGAATTGGATGTATAGAACCTTAAAAACGTGAAAAAATTATAAAGATAAATTGATTTTTAGCTAAATTATATGGACGAGGATTAGGAGTCCAATGAGAATGCTCTTATACAAGTTGGAGACACTGAGTATTTACATTTGTCGTTAATATGGCTTGAACATGTAAAAAGAAAGACGAGAATGCTTTTAGCACATGTTGCAATCGAAATATTGTGTTAATGTCTCTTTGAATTATTTTGGAGTCCTCATGCCCGAAATATTTATGTTGGTTTGTGATTTTTGTAAGACATATATAAAGCATGGTTAGGCTAAATGTACATGGCTCTCTTACTTGTCATATCCTATCCTTAAAAAATCACATGATCAATAACATTTTTGGTAGAAGTACATATCAAAATGTTTTCACTCTACCTCACCCACTCGATGTTTCACATTTCACGGCTTCACGCACACCACAATACATACAACCTTGGTGTGATATGTGAAAGCTCAAATGTCTATGTGTCGACTACGTTGCGAACTCAAAAATCTCATTCGACACCTCCGATGGTCTTACCAAATATACTCAACTCATGCATATTTCTATTTAGATTTAAACTTGTAATATTTCGCATATTGATGAAACATAATATTCTTATTGCATGGAAACTATGAAAGAAAGATATTAAACAAACTTAATTACAAAACTAATTATATGCACATCTAAGTATTATGACATGGTTTTTGACCCTTATTTCCTATCGAAGAGCCTTGAACAACCATAAACTTCACAGAACGAGTATAGAATCATGAGCAAGCTCACGAAAATTGCCAACACAACGGTTGCAACTTTCTTTGAGAAGACCAGATCTTTTTTAACAAACCTCCAAGCCTTGATCATCGGTCTTTTGTTGTAATACTCTTTGAGGTCTTCAATTGTCTTGTTGTAACTCACGTAAAAGCTACTCTTATTCATCCCATTGAAGAGATCAGCTATGTCTTTGTCATTCATGTTTCCTTTAATTATGCCCTTATCTCTTAGTAACTTGACATCCACCTCGGTGTCAACGATGCCACTCATCAAGTCCACATATCGCGCCAGTTCTGGTGTTGAGCTAGATGTTGCCACTTCATATGCTAGAAGATTTCTCAATATGACTTCAGAGTAATCCTCAAGAGTAATTGTTGGAAGATAAAGAGTCGCTTTGTTTTCGTCGAACTTAATGTCCTTTATACATAATAGAATTCATGATTTCTCATTATAATTAATAACTAGCAAGTAGCCAAACTTAACTACGCTATTAGAAAACTGGTCATTTGGGATCAAGAAGGCGGTTGCAAATATCATCATGGATAATCATGTTTTGCAACCTTAAGAATCCCATACGCAAACTCTATCGTCTGATTGTCCTTGTTGCAGTGTTGTGAAAGTCAGATTCCAAGGCGTTGGAATCGGCGATTCCAAGGTCCTCAGACATCAACCTTGCTGCATTTTCCCAACTCGGTCGTTATTACTCGCAAAGGTCCAACTCGGTTAAAAGTCGAAGTACTCGGGATAACTCGGCCTCCAAGGTCAAATCGGCCACCACCATTTTTTTATTATTTTTTTTAGTAAAAAGTTAAAAATAACAACAAAACATGAATTTTTTGAATCATGTTTTTTATATGAATTATGCTTATTCTAACGCGAATTATGCTTGTCTTAACGTGTATATAATATCCAATAATTATTTTATAATATAATTATGTTCGAGTACAAGTCGAGTACTCACTGAGTAATTCAAGTACTCCCTACAAGGGGGTAGGCCATCTAACGAGTTTTACAACACTGCCTTGTTGCATCTGGATTGTTGTGTTGCCCAGTTTTCTAGCAAATAAAGCTAAACCCATTCTAAAGAACAATAATTATATAACCGACTAATACCTCCATTTGTGCACCTGAATTTGACTTGAGCGTGTTTGCTGAGAGACGACACCGAGGGGACTTCAATTTCTGTGACAATGGGTTGATCATCGTCTTCTTCTTTGTCTTGTTTCCTTGTTTTTAGACCTAGCAAATTCGATATCTTCTCCCAGGGAATGTTCTTGATGACCTTTATTGGACGATCGGCTTTTCCTCTCATTCCAATGCGTAATCCCATTTCCATTACCTCTTCTATGTTTTCTTTTATGTCGTCGTCGTCATCATCACCATTCGCAATCTTTTTTATATCAACATCATTGTCTTCCCAAAGTACTCCTATCTGAGGAGCTTGTGGGGCATCTTGATTGTTGACAATAGAATGATACATAAGATCAAGCAAATGCAAACAACCCATCCTAACGTTGTAATCCAAATCGTTTGCTAATTTGAGAGGAGAGTGTACCCCACAAAACTTTCTCATCATGAAGATTAACTCGCGATCACCATTTTGATCGGCTGGTGAGAGTCTAAGAGCCTTATATATTTCCTCTAACAAGTACATAGGAATCTGGTTTTCGAGCACCATCACGTCTCTATAAAGTACACCATTGTTTTTCAACCTTTTAGGCATCAAGGTTGATATATCAAGATAATGTGTAAAAAGACCAATCAAGAACAAGCCATCAATTGCAAAAATCCAAGCCAATGTGTCATCTTGAACGTTTATATACTTGTGGTAACAAGCACGGATCACGGGTTCTTTCTCTATGAGCCTATTGATCACCAACGACTCGAATGCTAAGACTTGATCCATGGTCAAGATTGCCTTAACCGCAGCAACTTTGAACCTCTCCATTTGGTATAGATGAGTCTCAAAGTGATGGTAAGGTCCCAATGCGATAGCTAGAGGTACATAAGCCTCGGGCTTGAACCGGCTCGTTGCTTTAGGGACATTGAACACACAAACGGGAATGTCACTTATGTCGTCGCCACCTTCGTCTTCAAAGTTCTTGCTGACTTGATCCACCCACTGCTGCTCGTTAAAATCATCACTCAAAATTGAATTGGAATTCATCTTTCTTTGCTTGAATCAAGCCCATCATACCTTAATATTTATACTATTAATTAATGACTTTAGCCGACTAAAGAAAAGTAAAGGGAAATGTGTTAATTAGGCATCGTTGTGATATCTTTTAAAAAAATGAGGGCATAACGTACAAGACAAAAACTTTATAGCTAGTTAGGTTCATGAACTCTATTTAAAAAAACGTGTATGTATCTTAATATAAAACATGTAAGCCAAGTCTGCGCATTATAATATTAATTAATGTTATAACTTTATGTTAGTAATTAGTTAGCATCAGATTTTTCTTTATAAAATACATGAGAAACACTACAATACTATTTGTAGAAAATAGATTAATACTAGTATAATATTATCACATGAACATAAGGATTGCAATTGTCTATTGTTGCTAGATTCTTTCGACAAAGAACAATTTACATTGTTATGAAATTACTTATTGTATTGGAACAATACGTAACACCATACTGTTGTAGTAAACTAGTAATCGTTAGTCGCTACTCAGGCGGTAGGATGAACGCTATGGATTAATAAGGGATTTGAAATTAATCAGGATTAACTATGATTAATTGACGATTAATCGGGATTCTTACAACTATGCATAACACCATGTGTTACATAAGCTTTATAGTCCTTATCCACTGATGAGACGAATTTCTTGCATGTTGCAACTTGTAATTAGTTGAAGGAACCAAAGACAAAAACTATCAAATATATCATCTAGCGTGCTATTAAAAGTGTTTTAAACTACAATTAACTATTATAAGTGTAGATCGAGTTGGTCAAGTCCAGTTTAATGATCTACGGGTCTCGTCATGACAGTTAAAGAAAAGCAATCCACTAGAAATATTAACTCTTAAAGCACCAACTTCTTCTATTCTTTTCCTAATCACGAAGAACGTACACCATTTATCCAATGGTAACTCGGACATATGATCTAAATCTGGTGGTGCATTTCTACTCCGTTTGTTTGGGAGGCAGTCGTTCTTTAAGGAAAGACTCGAAATTTGTTTTAAGGGAAATCCTTGGCCACACCCTTAAGGAATTGAAGCCAAGGACTATGTTGAAATTCTCGTTGAAGACAATGGTTTGAAGATAGAAAATTTGTTGAAAGCCAGACTTTGTGGACGTTCATACGCGTTCGTACATTTTGTATACGATTTAGTACTAATATGTATTATATATCGTTCGTAAGTTTTGATTCACATAGTGTGAGATGCTTTAGAGTTGAAACTTTTATAATTATACTAGTTTCATTTTTCGAAAATTATAAATTTTTACTGATTTTGAAATTAAAACTACTAGTCAATTAACTTTATACTCAAAAGTTATTTTTTAGAAACAAAGTTTGAACTTTTCATAAACATAATAGTAGGCAAATGCTTATAATATAAGTGCAAAGAGATCGATGCACGTATTTACATTATATATTAAGTAATAAGAATTGTGTCACATGCATGGACTAAAGGTTATTTAATAAACAAAAGAGTTCGAGTGATTCTCTTCTTAACCATTACGTTACGAATAATAATATTAGTTAAAACCCAGGTGTAGCAATACCTAAAATAATAAGTTTGCATGACACAAAAACGAAATCAACTTTTTTTAAAAAATCAACTGACATGTAGAATAAAATATCTATATTTAGGAGAATGGGTATTTGTAGGGGTGTACACGGACCGAACCGGACGAGAGCATGTTCGTTAAGCTTTTGATGGACAAACGGATGGTTCACGAACACTTTACCAAACGAAAATTCATGTCCTTGTCCGTCCATTAAGAAATTGAGTTTGTACATGTCCGTCCGTTAATATCGTAAACAGATGTTAACGGACAATAATGGACAAAAGGACACTAATGGACATTAATGGACAAACGAACATGTGAATATTAATGGACAACGAACACTAATGGACAAACATAAACGGTTACATTTAATTCCAAACACAAATCCAAACAACTTCACCTAAAAATTTGAAATTAAACCATATAACATCCAAATATACTTGATATTTAATATATTAACACAAAGTGGATCATTATAACAGACATCAGACATATGTGGTAATACAAAATTTTGATTAATACCACTAAAAATCCCACAATTAAATTACAATACTTGATATATCTAAACACTTATGATACCGACGTAATCGGACAAACGTTATCGGACGTTCATGAACATTATCGAACGAACTTGGCCCTTGTCCGTGTTCATCCGTTAAGCTTACCGAACGAATTTTTTTGTCAATGTATGGTTCGTTAACAAACAAACATAAACGAATTTCTTGCCGAACGGATGACCAGACGTCCGCCAAACGTCTTGTTCGCTTACAGCCCTAGGTATATGTGATCCTAATGCTATTACGTGCATAAATATATGTGGTCTAGATATATATCGATTTTTTTTGCTGATTTAGGTGGATTGGAGGAAAAAAAAGTGCTTTTAGGTAGTGGACTAGAATTTAATTGCTTTTAGGTAATCCTCCATCTGAGATGGCGGATTACAGGTACACGCAAGCAAGCTTTCCACCTGTGTCTCCAAGTCGGATGCCATGTCAATGGGTAATACACGTGGAATCCTCTATCTGAGATAGAGGATTACATAAACTCATTTTACCAAAATTCACCGTGGACCTACCATATGGAATCTCATTTTTTACTTTCTGGACACGTGTCACAACCCCTGAAATCCTCTATCCAAATAGAGGATTGTCACACAAAGAATCTCATTTTTTACCTCCAACGTTTTCAAAGAGCGAATTTTCGGATTGACCAAAATCTAGGTTTCAAATGTTGGGGATGATTCATGAAGGAGAGCGTTTACAATATCCTTCACGTCTACAAACAGATCCGGTTGACTTAGGCCGAACCAAAACCAACCTCAAAGAACACGTAGGAGGAACATGAGAAGAGGTGGTGTCTTAGTGGACGAAGAAGCGGGGACCTCGAGTGTCCAAAACTTATTTAATAATGATATGGAGACGATATGGAGAATCGTCAATGATCAATATCTCGAAGTTACGCCACCACAAGCGGTTTGCAACCTAGATTTTGGTCAATCCGAAAATTCGCTCTTTGAAAACGTTGGAGGTAAAAAATGAGATTCTTTGTGTGGCAATCCTCTATTTGGATAGAGGATTTCAGGGGTTGTGACACGTGTCCAGGAGGTAAAAAATGAGATTCCATATGGTAAGTCCACGGTGAATTTTGGTAAAATGAGTTTATGTAATCCTCTATCTCAAATAGAGGATTCCACGTGTATTACCCATTGACATGGCATCCGACTTGGAGACACAGGTGGAAAGCTTGCTTGCGTGTACCTGTAATCCGCCATCTCAGATGGGGATTACCTAAAAGCAATTAAATTCTAGTCCACTACCTAAAAGCATTTTTTTTCTTCAACCCACCTAAATCAGCAAAAAAATCGATATATACAAATGTGTAATTTAATGTTTAATAGAATACTAACGTGCATCTTGTTTTCGTGTACGCTATGGACAAATATGGAAGAAGAACCAGAAACACATAATTTTCAACAAATTAATAGCGATTCGTTGTCAAAGATACTAAGGAAAGTATGTATTGTTGGGTTAAGAATGAATCGCAATTACCATGTATAGATAACCATAGGGATAGATGTTGCAATTTCATATGGCATTAGAGGAAAGTCAAAGGTGAAGCTTGGAGAATTATAACTTTGCCTCCATAGATGAAGCTTGGAGACTTGGATTGGACAAGGAAAAAGGAGAATGGATCACTCAAATCCGAAAATTGGGACGCAAAACGATCTATTTAATGTACGAGGCATGAAGATTAAGAGTAGAGTGGGAATGCGAGATAGACTTAACGTTGGTGCTTTTGGACGTGTTCAAATCCATACATGGGAAGTGTATATGCGATAAGATAAACGTTTTACTGATTGCGTGTATGAATACATACTCTGTTTGTTTTAGATGAATATCAAATATGAACGCCTATTATGAATAGGGTTCCAAGAGGCCGGAGAGTCAAGATGATTATGGTTATAGAACTACAGAGTAGAGACTAGTTCCATAAACTCATAAAGTGGAAACGGAAGACAGACAAGTAACCGGTCACGTGAATATATCAGACAAGACCAAATTCATCTTCGACGAGTCGAAGGGTGCAAAGCCAAGTCACGAAGATGAATGCAGAATGAAGTGGAGGCGCCAAGTGTAAAAAAGTAAGCCATTCTCAACCGCGCAAGATAGCGAAGGAGGGTAATAGAAAAACCAATGCAGGCAAGTCTTGAACAAGATAATGTGTGTTGTACAAGTTTATAAGTCAAGACATGAATTAGATTCAATATAGGAACGGTCTCATTTAGCTACAGAGACAACAAGTGTAACATGTAAGTGTTTTCTAAAACCGTATTAAGTAATTATATATGTTTCTTCTAATATTATGTTTTAGTACGACTGTACGAGGCATGTTAATAGCTAAGAGAATTTATGGTTAGCCTGATTTAACAAATACAAAATGTAACATGAAAGCATAGAAAGATAACTCCCTAACGCTTATTTAGTGTCTCCTAGCTTCCCATCGGCCAACATATTGAATTCTGACATTGTACCACAAAGGGCATGTGGTATCAAGAAATGTGCCACGGACTCACGGGTATTATTTCGAGTTCCGTGGCTATTAAAATGGGTATATTGGTTTTATTAGTCCCAACTATCTTATTTTGGCCGTTGTCGGCCCAACTTACAAATTGGCTGCTGATGGCTTAACTTTTAATGTATTTGTTCCCGACGGTCCGCGACTAACGGAATCCTAACACCGTTAGTTGCAGGTCGCCGGAAAAACGTTTTTGGTCGGGAAACTCACATTTTTTTTTCAAAAAACACCACCCGAACACCGCCACCACCACCAATTGACTCACCACCAACCAACCACCACCACTTGAGTACCACTAACCGTTTCAGACGATGGTTCTAGGGTTCCGGCAACCTCAATAATTTGGGCTTTTACTAGAAAAAAGGTTCCTAAAGGTGTGATACAAAGTTACAAATATGTTTAGAACAAAAATGTTGAGTTTTCCGGAAAACAATGTGAGTTTTTCTGCCAAAAACGTTTTTCCGGGGACCTGCAACTAACGATGTTAGGATTCTGATAGCTGCGAACCATTGGGAACAAATACGTTAAAAATTGGGACCATCAGCAGTCAATTCGTTAGTTGGGACCGACAGCGACCAAAATGTGATAATTGGGATTAATAAAAACCAATATACCTTAAAAATGTGTATTAATTTAAGAATATATTTCAAATATAATATTTTAAAAAAATAAGTTAAACATCAACTAGGAAAATACCCCCCCGCGCTATGCGGCGGGTTTCGCGTGTATAGTGAGAATGAGAATTGCTCGTATAATCTAGTTTTGCTAATACAATTTACATAGTAATTTACAATGGTCAATTAAGCAGATAACTGTGATTAGCACCAACATACCAAAAGCGATTGAAAAATGTAACTGTAACATGTCTTGAAACATACGAGAAAATAGGAAAACATAACATCACCCAGAATTCATTACATATGCATCCAACCCGTGATTTGTGGCGGTGTTGTATAAGGCCATAAGGGTGTTGAAGACTTGTTATCTACTATATCCAGACATTGCCCAAGGGGAGGGTGAGGATGGTGACAGACCCGCCCACTTTCCCGAGAGGCCCATAATTGTTAAAAAATAAAATTTATATTTTATATAGTATTTTGTTTTAACACAAGAGTCTACAAAAGTGACTCTTTGGATTGAATGGAAAGCGTTTTAGAGTAAGAGAACAAAGGTCATGTGTTCAATTTTCACAATTAGTGTTCATTTTTTATAGAAAAAAAAACTTTTATTTGTGTTTTATATGAGTCATTTTATTAACATATTTATTACTAGGGTATAGACCCGCGTGACACGCGAGTGAAAGAACATGTCACTACAAATAATAAATTTAAACATACGGTCAAATTAAGATAATAGTGGTTGATAGTTTGTTACAAAACTATTATCAAATTACATTGTCTAAACATTCAAACTTAAAATTTACAATAACTTAAATTAAACAGTACCAACAAAAGACATTAACAAAACCGCTAAACTGGTTCTTGATATTAAAACATCAGCCAAATCTTCAAAAGTTAAACCAACACAAACTTCAAATTCCTAAACACCTGAAAATTTGTAAAAACAAAACAAAAATTCATTAAAATTAATTTAACATAACAACATGTTTAATAATTAATAACATCTAAGCGTGGTTACTAAGTCTAAAAAAATGTTGTCAATATAATTCTTTTATTAAATCTATGTCTAATATGTAATGTAAAGTATTAATATATTACCCTCTACTTCCTAATCGGACAACAAACTTTCAGAATAACAATCATAATAACTTTGATAGTGTAAAAAGGTCTTTAACATCTACTACTTGTATTAAATATAACAACAATACGAAAAGAGTTATATTTTACCTTAATGTTCGTCATCAGACTCAAAATTGTCGGGAAAATCTTCATAATCATTCTCATAGTTAGAACATTCTTCTAACCATTTGACCTTCGAACTAACCTCAGCTTCCAACTAAAGATGCGCAAGTTCTTTTCTTGCATTGCTAACTTTAACACGTCAAGCTCTCTCAACATCACCAAATCATCACACGACAATAGTTGTTTCGGCTTAAAATTCTTATACTCTCCATTCTCGAACCAGGCAACAACCTTGTTTTGATAAGGGTAAAAGAACCACTCCCTTACATGTTCATAAGGTAAAGCCTCTTGATAAAGATCATGAAAGAAATTATGTAAAACATTTATCAAATTTGTTTCTTGTTGACATGGCAAATTCTTCCTGAGGCTGATCTGATGTATCTGATGTTTAAACTGATTATCGAACAACATAATTGATTCAATATTATCTTTTTCTAACGTTGCTAAATTGCTAAATACAAATTGATACTTACGGAATAGTTTACAATACCTCCAGTTCATAATCGTAGCCATTAAAGGAGTTTAGTTATCTTGAGAAACTTAGTATTGTTAAAGAAGAAGAAGAAGAAGAAGAAGAAGAAGAAGAAGAAGAAATAGGATTAAAATGGAAAATTAAAAAATAGATATAAGAAGTGACGGTTTTATTGTTCCAAGAAAATTAATGATGAAATCTATCTAGTTATTATAATGTAGAGTTACCCTATAGTTAATAATATTTAATTAGATAGTATGATAAATATCTTAAATAATTTAAATTAAAAAGTAAATATTGAAAAGGTATGTTATAAAACAAATTTAAACAAACAGGTTTATATCCACAAAATTTATGTATAATATTAAAAATAAAAAAATATTTATAATTAAATAAAAAAATTAAATATATGATACCAAAAAAATATTAAATACAAAAAGTTATGTACAAATGTTGTAAAGTATAGAACAAAATAAATTACATTATAACCATTACATTTATTATGAGATTTCAAATCGAATTACATAGGAAATTTAAACAATTAACATTCTATGTTTCCAAAAATCTCCTTGTAAACAACATTTGTTGTTTTATTTATAAGTTTTGATTCTTTGTCGAGTATCACTAACTTAATACCATCTCTAGTCTTCACTCGTGACAAAGCAACATAAAGCTGACCGTGAGAAAATACTGGATCTTTAAGATACAATCCAACTCTTGACAATGATTGACATTGACTCTTGTTGATTATCATGGCAAAACATACGGATATAGGAAACTGACTTCTTTTTAATTTGAACGGAAGTTTCTTATCAGTTGGTGTAAGACTTACTCGACTAATTAGAGTGCGATATCCGATATTCGTACCAGATACAACTTTTGCTTCAATTACACGCCTACCGAGACTAACAACTTGAAGGCGCATACCATTGCACAAGCCCTTTTTGTGATTAATACCTTATAGCATGATCGGAACACCAACTTTGAGGGCCAATCTATGATTAGGCATGCCTGACATCTTTAAACCATTTAACAAATCAGGAGAGTACAACTGTGGATCACCTAAAACAGATATAATTTTACAATGCACTAATTAGACATTTGAATTTGAATTGAATAAATACCTAGGTGTAGGGATAACACCTAAAACATTGCATCTTACTGTCTTGCATTCATACTCCTTTCCATCTTCACCATTATTTTCCATGAGCTTACGGCTACAAATATTACACCCAATGTAATACCATTCCGTATCTGGGCAGATTGCCTTAATTGTACAAAGGATAATGATACTTTTAGGCTGCATTATAGTACATGTCGACTTAATAAATATACAATTAATTTTGAAAGATAATTAGGATAAAATAAAGATTGTAATAATTAACTTACAGGTATAATGGTACAAATATCACCGATGTTAAAAAAATCTGTTGCTCTCAAAAACTCATCATCAACAGACGACAACATCTTCACTGGAATCGGTTTACGAACAGAAACATCATTGGCATTTAGCAGATCCACCAAACTACAAAATTAAATATTTAATGAATTTAGGAATAAGTAATACAATAATAAATTTACAAACTTAATACATAAATGAAAAGAATATGGGTTTAATAATATACCTGTTTTTGTATTCTTCAATCTCAAATAAATAGTCGTTTATAAAGAAACGGCTAACATTAGATCCAAAAGAATTCGACACATAAACTTTCTCTAAAAAACGAAAATTATAATACGACACATTAGTTTAAGTTAGTGACATGTTAAAACATGCGAAAGTTAAAAACAATAGACATAGTTACCTTTACCATCAGAACCGGGTGTAATACTTAACCCTACCAAACTGAAGTATAACTATCGCATGGCCTTCATCAAAATGTTCAATAACATATTTGGAGAGCTCAGAAACATAATGATCCCATAGTGTGAGATACACACAGTTTCCACTGAAATTACAGAAGCGTTACAAACAGTCATAAGTATAAAGTTTATTAACCTAAATATGTAATCAAATGTTATGTGTAATAGTAATACCGTAAATCACATATCTCCATTGTACGCTTGTTTTTGTCCTTCACGTTTGAAGCATTGCTCTTGAACACATGAACCACGTGACCAATAATATCTAACACAAAGAAAAATAAATAAATAATTTATTAACAGATTTAATGGAAATCTAAGACTAAAATTATAAATCTATTTATTTGGATGTCAAAAATTTATTTTATACCAACTGTCGATTTCAAATAAATATCTTTATTGATTAGTGATTCAAAATAAATCATCTTAAAACCAAACAGACGACCATCAAACTCCTGACATGAATTCACATGTGTGTTTGGTCCCAACACCAATTTGTTGGGACAGTCAATCACACGGTAGTTCGATCCACTTAAACCAAAGCTCGGATTAACTATAGTCAGAGTTGAGCTTTCCTTGAGAAATCTTTTGAATCTAAAGATATCCTGTTTGTAAACTGTAGCCTGGATTCGATTCTCCTGTCATTAAAGCAAAAAAAACATATGAGAATTAAGATATTTAAGTAAAACATTATATTAAATACGTACATTTTCATCCATGAGCACCATCTCGATCAGAAAACCTCATTCACATTTTTGTTTTTTATGCTCCACATTCTTAAAAATCTAACCTTCAGAGTTGATGGTGATGTTTCTAGAACATCAATCTCATTAAGCATGGTAAATTTTTGATCTTCCTCTGACCTATGAATAAAATAAAAATATAAAAGAATAGAAGAAATTATTTGAAACATAAACAAAATGAATAAAAAGGGATGAGCTTACATGGTTGGAGAATTTTTAGTTATGAACACTATGTTAATGGCTTATGTGATTACCTAGATATTTATATAGCAGAATGTATAAACTATAAATTATGGTAAACGTATTATCTTTAGAAAGTTTCTAAATAAAAAATGAAACGAATTTTAGCGGTTTATTGTAGGTATACTTATTCCAAAAATAAAAGATATATTATATTTATAAATTTTAAGATTATTTTATGGTTAACGGAAAAAGTCAATGAAATCATATATTCTTTACTTAATTATTAATTATTGATATTATTGTCAATTTGAAAAAAAAAATTGTTTTTAAAAAATCACAATTATTATTTCAAAACTTTATAAATTTATAATCTTAACAAAATAAATTGAGATTTCACAATGAAACGTGTTTTTTGAAAATATTCCTTAATATTTTCCTTAATTTAGGATTATTTTATGGTAAACGGAAAAAGTGAAGGGAATCATAAATTAGTTAGTTAATTATGTTATTATTGGTTCTTTGAAAAAATATTCTTTGTTTCAAAAAATCACAATTATTATTTAAAAACTTACTAAACTAATAGTCTGAACAAAATTAAAATATCACATTTACTATTTACTAATTTCAATATTTATGGTTCTAATTATTTTATTTTATTGTTAGATAATTTATTAATAAAATCAGTTACTGAAATCATTAATTGTTTACTTAATTACTTAATCATTGTTATTATCGCCAAATTTAAAATGATTAGTTTGTTTTACAAAATCACAATTATGATTTAGAAAACTTACTAAACTTATAGTCTTAACAAAATTAAAAGTTTCTGTTATTTGATAAAACTAAAAATAAAGTTGCCGGAAAATTAAATTAGACGGAAATTAGCCGTAAATCATAATTAACATCGAACAAATAAAACAATTATAAATTATAAATTTAACACAAATAGATCAGAAGATTGGTCGGATAAAAATTAATTAATTAAAATTATATTTCAATAACAATACAAAAACCAACGGGAAAATAAATTGAACGGAAATTAGCCGGAATTTCAAATATAAATATTTGGATAACAAAAATATAAGAACAGGTTAGCCGGAAAATTTATTTACTGGGACAAAGAAAAAATATATAAATTCTACAGAAATATATAAACAAATCGGAAGTTTATTATGGATTCAAGGAAACTTTTGTAGGAAGAATAAGTGGAAATCATTAAACAAAAAAATTATTTACTAACCGGAACAATCAGTAAACAAAAAATAGGCGTATGACAGATTTGCCTTAACGATTGACAATAAAACAACTGTATTTGAAAAATTGGATTGACAGTTACCTTCAATATAATCATCTGATAATCAAATCCCACTATTTTGATGTATCCAATAGGTTCGAATCCAAAGGTCACAAATAGGGCTCGTATTGTTGATAAATAATGTAGAGGTTCCATGGTGGATATGAACGACGGATGTAGGATTCATGGTGGATATCAAAGGTAGAATAGATTGTAGATCTCGCCGCCGGAAATAGGGTTGGTAAAATCATCGGGAGATTAGAGAGAGAATCGATGGTGGAGTAAATTTTTTTTTGAAAAAAAAAAACCGGGTTTTGTTTAATTGTCAATATGGAGACCCGGACACGTGGCGCAATATTAGACAATCTGAGATAGGAAACTGCTGACTGGATTGCCAATGTGGACTGTCTAGTTGAAGGTCATGTGTCCACATTGTATTGATTTAATAGTATTTAAAGACTTGTATTTGTTTGTTTTGGGCTTTTGATAAACAACACTTATTGATAAAATTGTCAAATTAACTATTACATAATCGAGAACACGATTTAGGGGGGGGGGGTTACTCGTTCCATGGCCCAAATTTCTAAGGGGTTTTCGGAGACGACCCTAACTATATCGATAGATTAATATAAACCATGCAGACTTAAACTTAATGGACGCTGAAAAGAAGCAAATGTTTAGAGTTAAAAGTTAGTTTTAATTATAGTAAGTAAATAAAAAAAATGTATAAAAAAAATAAAAGAAAAAAAATATGTTTTAAAGATTTAAAAAATAACATTAATAAACTGATAACTCTATTAAAGTTTAGAAGCAAGAGGTATGGTAGAAATGCAAGTCGTTTAATGAAAAAAAATTATTAAGCTTTATGCATCATATAATAGCACTATTAGAATTAATTACTTCAATGACACCTGTCGTTTGACGCGAAAACTTGGAGACTATTCGAGTAGTGCTACAAGCTTATTGCTTTATTGTTATATTTAATAAATATAGAATAAAACTTCAAATATCTTTGATTGGTATATAGAATATTAAATTCTATAAATTAAACCTTCATTGGTTTTGTCACATAATGACAGGGTTTTTATCAAAGGAAAAGAGAAAACAAATACAGAGAAAGTTGCTTGTATAATTAACTCTTTATCACTATCACAACACCACCACCCATCAATCCCATGTTTCTCTCTGTACAACTACCATAACACCCCATGGTCACCACCTCACTTTATATCCGGTAACCTGGCTGTATATCTCCTTTCTCTCTTTAAAAAACCCAAAACCGATCTGTTTAAATATAGCCTTTCTGGTTTACTTTTCTTCAAAATGGAGGTGGTTGTGGGATGATGGTAGAGGTGGTGTTGGTTTATATGCAACTCTATGTTGTACATTAAGCTTTCATGATTGTACAGTCATTGTCAGAAGGTTTTCGGTAGTAACGGGGTTGGTGGTGGCAAGAACGGAAGGGAAGGGGAGGATATGGGGTGGAAAGGACAATGAACTTGTACACAGACACAAAAATAAGAACCAACTAATTAACTGTTTGTGATAGAGAGATGCATTGGATGCTTGTACCACATGCTTAATAATATGTAGCGCTAGAACAGTAGTCTTTTGTGTCTTACCAGAAACTTCATAATTAATATATACTAGTTGAAAACCCGCGCGATGCTGCGGCGACGGCAATTTGCAACGTAATACTCATTTTTAGTTAGTTTATCGATCATCTAATGATATACGTTGTATACTACGTATGTTAGTTATTTTATTAGTATAAAATTTATATAGAAGTTTATTATGTTGTTTGTTTTATTTTTCGTATAGTTTTTGACATTCTAGATAAGTGTGGGCTCTCTACATCATAAGCCATACACAACTCAGTTCAATACTAATTAAGCTTCAAAATTATCAACCGTGTACTTCTACAAACCATAGTGCAATAACAAATTCAAAAAATCCACAAGTAACATTTGTTATATATTTAGTATATAACATTTGTTCAAAGGAACAAATGATTTCCTTTTATACACTGCTAACCAGGCCATATTAATATAAATCCACAACACTTGTGTTTCAAGTGATCATTCCATAGGTGATATGGTTATTGATAAAAAAAAGATACAATTTATTTTTAATTTTTAACTTTTTATACTCCTAATATGAAAGGATTTAAAATTCTATATAATACAGAAACAAAAGAACCGGGTCTTAAAACTTGGGGTTCTAGAGACAATATCTATAGTTTGAATTCATTTAAAAACAACCCAAAAAACGTTTTAGTCAATAGACTTGTATTAACCTTATCAAACAAATCAACAACATTCGCGGTCAGAGGAGGATGTCTTTCATCGATCACAAAATAAACTCTTCGGGTATTGTATTTGTCGTTTTTTATTTGTTGCAAAACAGCCCGTTTCAAGCTAAAATATGTTCCTACATTTTTCTTATATGTCTATTATTATTATCTTGCAACGATTAAGGATCTTTATAGAAAATTTGTGCCTGGTTGGACCATACTCTGCAACTTTCACCTTTCCAAAAGAACCGATACCGAGTGTTTTCCCAAGCTTGAAGCAAAATAAGTTAAATGAGAAAATATAACAAATATAATGAAAAACAAAAACGTCTAAAAGCAAATATGTTCGTTTATGTTCGGTTGTATTCATTTATGTTCATTAGCCGTTCGGTTAGAACATGAACAAGAAAATTTGTTTGTTTAAATATGTTCGTTGTTTGGTTAGAGTTAAAACAAATACACACGACCATGTTCGTTTTCTTAACGAATGAACACGAACAAGAAAACTTGTTTGTTGAATTGTTTCTGTTCTAGCATTTATCTGCTAAAGTTAAACAAACGGACACAAATATGAAACGTTCGTGTTCGTTCGGTTTATTTACAATCCTAAATTCAAACAAATGAACACCTACATATTGAATTTCAATCTCTTAGGAGTTAGGACGATTAAATATATAAAAAAAGAGACTAAAACTCACCTTCAACAAACTGTCTAACTTATCAAAATGATTAATCATCTTTTCAAATTCATTGGTGGTATTAAGCAAGGATTTATTGACGCAGTTGCTTCAAATCCATTGAGAGCCCTTTCATAGTTTTCTATACTAGATTAAGTGAAAAAAAATCGAGTAAAAAATAGATAAACCTGAAAATGAATCGAAAGAACATGTACGAGGCTTGTTCATCTTCACTCATTTAACTTTAACCAAACAAATGAATGAACACGAACATTTAAATAAACAAATTTTCTTGTTCATGTTCTAGCCGAACGACTAACAAACATAAATGAATACAAATGAACATAAAGGAAAACAAACAATCACTAATTAAAAAGTAAAGGTCAATATCCGAATTAAGTCAAAAATACTATCATCTTCACGATTAGAACCAACATTTTAAAACTAAACAAATATATCATCCAAATATGTTTGTAATTACCAAAGTAGCCCTTCTCCCAGATCTGATTTAAGAGGTAAGTCGGGTACGAGTAGCCATGAGGGTTGGCCGATGACCGAGCTCAGGTGTTCACATATCTCAGCCAGACGAACATGATTTGGTGCGGTTCCATTTACTAATCCTGAAAGCTAGGGACTGGTTAGTAACTTCACAATTTTGTAAACAATGAAATATTTTCACCTTTATAAGTTGGATTCAATAAGGCTTCAGATAACATATTCACTAAATCATCCACATAGATCCATGAAAGCCCTGCAACATTGACACAATGAATTCAGTTTAAACCTCAACACCAGCTGTAAAATTATTTTAGGAGTTAAGACATCTTATTGTTTTACCAGCAAATAAAAAAGAAGCTATATATATATATATATATATATATATATAAATACAATATCAAATTCACATCTATTCGAACAAAACGGCCAAAATTAAAATAAAAAGAGTTGCAATTTAACACTTGTAAAATAGAAAGAAGAATGACTTGTACCTTATAATTTACATCTCGGTTTTAAATAAAATTTATATTAAAACATAGATAAAAATAAGAAAATTGCAATAGTATGTTCAATTTTTTAAAAAAACATAATATACTCAAAGATATAAAAGAAATAGTAAAAAATATATATTTGAGAAATATATGGAGAAAATTGAGGGGTTGGAAAAATAAATATTGGTTAAATTTACAAAAAAAAAAAAAAAAATCAAAGATTAAGGGTAAATATTGAAAATATCTCTCTACTAAATCCAAACTTACGGTTATATATTGATTGAAAAGACAAAGTTAACCCTCAAAATTCAAAATTTTATGCTATATGAGTTGTACTTCTTGCAACAAGTTAGGTACCTTTTAAAAATTAAAAGGTCCCTAACTCGTATGTTATATATAGTAGAGATATAACTTGGGGCTCCACCGCCGTCTTTAATATCAGCCATGACACAACTTGTTGCAAAGGGAAAGTAATATCTACAAATTCAAAGTCAATTTCGTCTATATATTGCAAGAAACTAGAATATTCGGGTTCCTTCTGGTTTCATATGTATATTCCAAGAAGTAGATGCTATTAACTATAAAATTAATCCTTTATCATAAAGCGTAATAATACCAAACCAAGTCAAAATAATGCTATAGTGTACTACAAATATTACAATGACTTAGACGAGTTTAGCATAAAATCAAATAAACATACAAGTATAGTCGCTAACGTGTTCCTTTTAGATAATGATGTAACGTGTTTGCATTCAAAATATAGTTATTCTTTTGAAATTATGAGATTGATCATCCCAAGTACACATGCCTTCTCTCTTTGATTGGATTATTTTTTAAACGGGTAACGAATCTTTTAAATGATCTACTGATTAAATGTCACAAACTCAAAATCTTTTCATTAATCAAAAAGATAAACTCGTAACACAAACAGATCTTTGATACAAAGCAAACCGAATATGAAATCAACAAAACGATCAAGGCAACAGCTAACAAACATCAATCATCATTGTGATGAATGATTATAATCGCTCAAGAACACGAAAGAGACGATCAAAATACAATTGCAAACCTTAGATCGTAAAACCGAAACAATACCTAATCCGAACTAATACAATAGATAACCGTTCTAATATACAACCCAAATGTCGAACGGCTGATGATCACTCTGGTAGATTTGTTGTAGATTGACCCCTTAATATTCAGTAATAGAACCCTTATTTGATGCATAATAGAGACGAAGATCAAATCTGGATGTAACCAGATATAGGCATCAAACTTAAGCCCACGAACTGCCACAAGCCCATATCCCTCATAGTTCCATCAGGCCCGTTGATCAGCATAAGCCCATACACAAAACACAAATAAACATTTATAAGTCCATACCTTTTGGATACAAATTGAAAGAATGCATTACATATTTTAACATTAAATTCATCATATCAAGATACACTCGTTTTTCGATCCGGAGAAAACCTTCACCTAAAGCCAACGCCTGTGAACACTCGCTGTAGGTACGACAGTCCCCATTCAGTTCAAGGATCCAACTAGTGAATGTCACATACTCGCCTAGTCTCTCATCATCATCTTGGTGCTGACGAAACTAAATAATGGTATGAGAAATCAGACCTGGGTCACATTAAACACCAAGAATCTTTCTTATCATTCCACCAAAAACTCATTAGCCTCTTTGATTAAATCTATAGTCATTGATTGAGATCCAAACATGTATACATTTTTGTAATAAACGTTTTATATTTTGATAAAATTTTATTTATAACAGTTGTATTCAATATATGTATATTTTAGTCTTAAAATAAACTATTTTGTTATTTGGGTTGGTGATCGGATAATCTCAAGTACGAATCCAATAAATAACTGGGTTTTATCATAACGGGTAATTTGGGCAATGGGTTTTCCCTGAAATAAGAGATGGTGAGTTTGGGCTACCCAACAGCCAGGGTTGCCTACGATCGCGGGCGTATGACATCGTTTTTTGGTATTAGGTTACCCCGAATAGTCGGGCTTTATTCGTTGGTCGTTTAAAAAGATCACAAACAATTTAATATATCAAAATATTAACTGACATAAATATATCAAAACGTAAAACATTATATAAAGTATATTTTGGTCTTCAAATATACTTATTTGTATTTTGGTCTTATAAAATGATGTGATTTTATGTTTTATGTGTGAAAATACAGAATTATGTTCATGAAGTAGTGGTCTATTCTAAGTTTGACTAAGCATATCAATCTTGATTGTTAGTCTAGTCTAGAATATAATAACAATAATACAATAACCATAGCTTGATATTTTATCATTGGTTTGACCAAATCAAGTGCCTTAGGCTGAGGGGTGTGGGGGGCGCGAGAGGGGGCGTGAGTGGGGGCTCCAGCCAATAATATTGTGACGTGTGGCAGAGAGAGAAACTTGATAAGATGGGTGTTGGTTGTGGTGCTCGCGCCCCGGGCCCTGGTGTGGAGGGGCGCGAGAGGGGGCGCGAGCGGTTTTTTTTTTATTTTTTTATAAATGTATTAAAAAAACGTATTATTAAAAAAAAAATAAATTATTTAAAAAAACACACATTTTTTTGAAAATTCATAATAAAAAAAAACATACTAAAAATTAAACAAACAATAATATTTAATAATAAAACTAATCTAATACAAGATCATCTGGTCGCCTCGCCCACAAATGTTCAACCAACTCATGTCGAAGATCCCCGTGTATCTCACGGCTCTTGATATTTGCTATGTTATGAAGTTTTTGTTGATCACTGATTGTGGACGGTTGTGGCGGAATGTCACCTTGGTAGTTTTGGCATATAGCTTTGCCCTCGTCTTCTAACGTCATGTTGTGTAGGATAAGACACGTGTAGACGACGTCCATTATCCTCTCCCGAGTCCAATAACGTATCGGGTTCGCCAGAACATAATATTGTTTTTTTATAGCTCCAAAAGCTCTTTCAATATCTTTTCTAGCAGACTCTTGCTTCTTCGTAAAATACTTCCGTTTGTCGGCGATTGGATCTGTAAAAGCTTGAACTAACACAGCCCATTCGTTGTAAATACCATCGACTAGATAGTACCCGTACTTGAAGAGTTCTCCATTTGCAAGAAAAGATTGAGGTGGTTCAACCCCGTCGATAAGGTCGTTGATCAAATGTGACTGATCGATAACATTAAGGTCGTTATTTGACCCAGCAACACCAAAAAAAGCATGCCAAAACCAAAGATCCTATGACACCGCCGCCTCAAGTATGAGGGTCGGCCCTTCATGATCACCACGGTGGAACTGACCTCGCCAGGCCGTTGGACACATAGCCCATCCAACATGCGTACAATCGATGCTACCTAGCATCCCAGGAAAACCATGTTTTTCTGCGTGCACCTCATATATGCGTTGGATGTCATACGTTGTAGGTTTACGCAGATATCTCCGAGCGTAAGTCGATATGACTCCTACGTACAATATATATTACAAAATGTAATAAATATTTAATAAAAAGTAAAATTAATGTTTTTTACCTTGGCAGAAAAAATGAAGGGATTCACGTGCAACCCTTTTCGACATCTGTAAATACTCATCCAAAGCGTCCGACGAGATGCCGTACGCTAATTGACGGATAGCAGCCGTGCATTTTTGAAGAGGGGTAAAACCGGGAAGACCCCTAGCATCCTCCCTTTGTTGAAAAAAGGGATACCGTGCCTCTAAATCACTCGCTATACGCGTGAACAATTGCCTGCTCATTCGAAAACGAGTTCGAAAATCCGACTCCGCGTATACCGGTTGAGGGCTAAAATAATGCCTCATCAAAGTATCGTTAGCACCCGATCGATCACGATCACGAGGTGGTGCTCTAACCCTCGGGAGTCGGGGTTGATGGGCTTGATTTTGCAAGAGATTGACCACGGTTGCGGTCAAAACTCCCCCTACATGAAGAAGCAAATCATCCTCTTCGGAGGAGTCGGAATCAGACGAGTACGACGACATTATTTTTAAAAAAAAAATTGGGACGATGGGTTGTTTTTGGATTTTTATATGAAATGGGTTATATATAGGAAAAAAATTTTGGGTTTTATAAAGGAGTTTGGGATATTATATATGAGTTTGGAGATTGAAGTTGTGTTTGATATGGTTAAAATGGGTTGATGGTATGTGATATTGGTTTTGGGTGGTATGTGATATTGGTTTTATAGAGAAAAAAAATTTTTTTTTTTTAATAAACAAAGAGCCCAACGGCTCTATTTACGCAACCCAAGACTCCTTCACGCGTATTCCCAGCCGCTACCCCTCTTGCGCCTGCCTCTTTTTCCGCGCTCGCGCCCCTCTCGCGCCCCTCTCGCGCCTCGGTGGTGTGGTGCTCGCGCCCCGGGGCGCGAGGGGATGGGCTCACGCGCCCCCTGTCGCGCTCCACACCCCTCAGCCTTATATATACAAGTCATATTCAACCAAACAGAGGGCAATTACGTAACTTCCAAGCAAAAAAAGTCTTATATATACAACAAAAACTCAGTTTCTCCTTGGTTTGCCTCACAAATTAAACTCTTTATTCTTTTCCTAATTTGTGAGAACAAAAATATTTCACAAATGACCACAAAAACTACCACTTTATACTCAAACACGAAGCCTCAGCCACCACCAAAGACATGCTTATGTTCTCCAACCAACCATCCAGGCTCATTCAGGTGCAGCCGCCACCGGAACCTTAACAAGGTTCCTAGTAGACGTACGGCCAGCCGTGGTTCATGGGAGTTGGCGGTGGTGGCTAAATCCAACCCGGTGAATGCATTTCTTCGAATGATGATACGGCCATCGAATCGTGATCATCAAAGGAGGAGGAACTTTCAGCAGAAGCCTAGTAGGTTTTGCATGCTGGATGGCAATGGGACCAGACTCACACTAGTGAATTGATCATTTGTTTAGAGGTTACTAATTTAATTCATTTGTTAAGAGTTGTTTTTTTGTTGTGATCATGCACTTTGTAATTAATTAAATTATGGTATATAGAGTTTGTAAAAGTTTTGTAATGATTGTGATGTATGTTAGATGTTATAGACAATTTTTATATATGTACATGTGTGTATACAAAGACACTTATTTAACATTATACATAGTTTTAGCTATAATCACTCAATTAATTGTACATTAAACAATAAAACATCAATATGTCATGTTACTAAATCAATAAAACATCAATAGTAAGTTATTAATCTAGCTAGTGTTTGTATAAGAAAGGAGTCAAGATACTTTATAAGCTTCTTTTGGTGTCTAGCCATACTCTTTGCATGCTAATGCGTGCAAATTTGTTTTTTTTAAACAAGTAGGTTTTACCCAAAAAAAAGTGGCTTTTACGTGTCTGACAAGAGTGCTAATGAGTTTTTGGTGTTCCTCTATCTGAGAAGGGGGAAGTGGTCTAATGGCATGCCAAAACAGCAGTGACGTGTTAGTTGAAGATGACTGGATCCGCCATCTGAGATAGCTAGAATCATGATACCATCCTTCCACCACATGGCAGCCTCACATAAAATCAGATGACGGATCCAGTCATCTTCAACTAACACATGATTTGGCATGCCCCTTAGAATAGTTCATCCATCTCACACAGAGAAACACCTAACACCCATTATTGGGGCTTCTTTGGTGTAGATTAGTTTTATATATACACTAAACATGTCATATACTTGAGATGGGAGGAGCATGCACCATTTTGTTTATACCAACATAATCACATAGCAAACACCAAGAAATAATATATTAATCCATGAATATGCTTGTAGAAGGAATCTAGAAACAAGAAATCATGTCAATAATGTTGGAATAAAGTTGGTGAAATACGTATATAAATACTTATGCATGTAATCAACAATATATAATTCACAATTTTTCTAATAAAATTTTTGTAAAGAGTGGATACTATATCGATCTTCAACTTGGAATATTTGAATTTATAAGTAAAAGAATGAAGATCATAATAATATTGTTTACATATATCCCTATATATGTTTCTACTAATTCTTATCAGATTAAAGGAGAAAACTAATCAAAAAACCTCTAGGTTTTGTAGACATGACAAATCCACCCCACCCCCACCCCCACCCTCTCTCGTGTTCTAACCTGACTCTTTCTCACTCGATGTTTTGAAAAAGCTCTCTCTGATCTTGTTGTTACCCCGTAGTTATACAAGATTACTCTAACACATAATCCTATAGCTTAAAAACGAAAAAAAATATACAATATTTGATATGTATCACAAATTCACACAGCCATGCACATCACTGATTTAGGACTTATGTAGCCATTGTCTAGAACTACCAATCAAATAGAAAATAGACATTCTAATGTTGTTAATATTATTAGTTTGTAATATGTGTTAACTAAAGAATGAAAAAATAATGTTATTCCCATCAAGTGGGAAGTCCAAAGCTTGTGCCGAACGCCACAAGAGTCAACTAAAATCAACTATATTGGTCATTGAAATACTATTCTTTGTTGACCAATTCTCATTCCACCTTCTCTATTAGCGGTCCTTTTAAGATCCTTTAACCACCATTAACTTAAAAACATTTTGAATTTTAATATTATTATATATATATATATATATATATTAAAAACTAACATTTTCACACACTCACTAAATCACTATTCATGAAACCATTCAATATTAGCCACACATTTATCTTACTCCACTCCAGCCTCTTTCTTTCTTTCTTTCTTTCTTTCCGATCAACTCAACTCAATATAGTTCATCATCTTATAGCCATTTATGTAGTTGTTGATATTAAAACTTAGGGTTTAGAAATTCATGGAATAGGGGTATTTTTAGACACAATGGTATCTAACTCATTTGTCTTGACCCAATTAGGGTTAATTTCTGAGTCATTACTCAGTTTGTGTTTTTCATTGTTTACTGTATTGTTGCTGAGGTAAATCTTTGCCTTTGAATTGACCTAATTCATATGTTTGGCTTTAAACGAACCGAATGGACACGAACAAAGCATATTCATGTTTGTTCGTTTGACATTTAACCGACCAAATGAGCGAACACAAACAATTAATCAAATGAGCTTTTTACCTTCATGTGCGTTTCTTAATAAAATGAGTGTGTTCGCTTATGTTCGTTTGTTAATAGTATAAATGAACGGTTCATGAACTTAAACGAGCTGACACAAGTAAACATTGGTGACAAACATAATTGGGCGAACAACAATTGAAAGTAAACATGCGCATAAATGATAAAACTGTTGGGGCTATACTACTATAATAAACCTTAATTATTTGTATATAGATCAAATGAACAATGGAAAAATCATAATATAACACAATTACTTATCTAAATTTCACCATGAATTATGCTAATTTTGCAGGTAGAAACATGTCTTTTGACTTATTGTTGGTCAACTTAAACATTATTGATGATATTGCTACGAGAGTGATTTAAATATATTTTCCAAGTGACCTCAAGGATGACACATTGGTAAGCCATTTCATTATGAATTGTTATTTGATTAGTTATTATTATTTTAATTCTAATGTTGTTTACAATCTATAGGGACTTAAAACTCCTGAATGTTTTTTTTGGATGGGTATCGGAATGCAAAGCTTTCTGATTTTGGATATGTTATAAAGGTCCTCCATATGAACAGTTTAATGTCCCAACATTGGTATTGTTTCTGATTCCTTTTTGTCCGTTTGGTAGTACTGTTTATGTTTGTGTTGCCAATTAAAAGTTGTATACCATACACTAGAGGCCAAACTATGGGTATCATACCCGGTTTTATGGTTCAAGGTGGAGATATTAAATGTTATGATTGGGTGGCACATTTCGTCATGAAAATTTTAAAATAAAGCGGTCACATTTAGGCATTTGACTTTTTGTTTTTGTTTTCAACATTCATAAGTTACATAAATGGCAATATTATCGTTATTAGTACAATTTCACTTACAATTAAGTTGTTTTAATCTGTTTACATGCCATATTGATTAAGACAATTGGCAGTAGTATTATTGTTTTGCACTTTAAATAAGTTATATCTTCTTGATTGGGAATTAGAAATAATATTTATTTATGACTTAGGTTGCAAAGGAGGTTGGCGAGAATTGGAAGCCTGATGGTTTATTTTGCAGCCTGTTTTGGACTTGATCGGCCGTAGACAATTTAGTTGAGATCCAAACTATGATTGATATCAAACTTAAGGGTCAAAATTACAATTACCGAATCTACACTCATACACTAGAGGGGTAGACTTGGAATTTTACAAACTGTTTGGAAGGTTAAAAGGGTAATGGAGGAATTTTCAAATTTAGCATGAGGTTTACTTGGATATATAGTCAGACTGAAGAAATTGGATAGAAACTGTAAGGTTGACCATGTTGACCTTTTACCTTCATGTGTATATGATATGGTTAACACTTTACATGCATTGCGTTTTGCTCAATGAGATGTTATCAAATTCCATATTTTATAGTTATTTCTTTTAATCTGCAATTGCTTCCTACACACTGTTCATTTGGTTCACCAACATACATCCACCTTTCAATTAAGGAATAAAAGGTTTTTAATAACTTCTGAAACAATATATGATATTTGAATTAATTGTTAAAACGTTTTAAATTTCATGAATTGCCCAAAGCTACTAGATATAAATGGTATTGGAGTTGGTACGTTTTGAAGTTGATGACACTGGATATGGTATATTATTTTTATTAATGAATATTATAGGCTCTTTTTTTTATCATCCAAAGAGGTTCTGCATCTTATCACTCGTATAAGCATTTGCTTACATGACATCGCCATGACATCCATAAACGTTGGGCATATCTGTTTGGTCTAAAATTCTGTCTATTTTACAAGTCCACTTTACAATCTTCCTTTCTCTTGAAGCTGTGGAGAATTTTTTATTTTACATGCCAGAGATTATATTTATTAACATGTTTAATTTTTTTAACCCGTGTATCACACGGGCTTATAGACTAGTAATGTATATAAACGAAGATATAAAAATCCTACGTGTCGCGATGTGGTCGCTCCCACTTTTTTTGGAGTCACCAGATTTTCTTGATTTTTAAATGGAGGCTTCTCATGCATTTGACCGAATTCATGGGTATGGGTCTTACCAAACTCAGATATTCCTTAAACGGGTTATAACATGTCACTAAATAAAAAATTATTCTCACCAAATTATTGATGTAAAAATCCTAAAAAATAGGATATACTAAAAATTAATATCTTATTTATTTTAAAAAAGATATATATATATATATATATATATATATATATATATATATATATTATTTAAATTAAAAAACCAATTTGATAGTAAAAAAAATAAACGAGTCTTGTGTCTCATAAAACCATAAGTATATTATTAACTTTCATAAATATTATTTATAATTAAAAAACTAATTTTATAGTAAAAAAAATAAACGGGTCCTGGGTCTCATCAAAACCATATAGCTTTTAAACCGGGTTATAACATCTCATTTATTTGTGAAACAATTTATCATCAAACCATAAGTATATTATTAACTTTTATACAATAAAAAAAATATAATTTCAAAAAATAAATAAATATTCGAACAAACAATATAAAACAACCCCCGTAATACGGGGGATAAAAACTAGTATAAAATAAAGTTGCATAAAAGGGTTTTGTCTAATGTCTATATTAATTTTCTTATTGATTTTGGTTGAATCGTTCCTTTTCTTGAAGCGCGCCACCTAGAAGATAACAACTAAACCGTTTGAATTTTCGACTTAGCGGTTTTAGAGTTCACTTGACGGTCTGACATCTTTTTTACACTGATCCAAGTTCAGTTCTTTATTCTCGGAAAGCACTAAGGTTAAGTGTTTGGCTGATGTTAGAATGTGTATAAAATTTTAAAATGATGTTGATGGTTTACATACAGCAAACAACATGTATAAAGGTGTTATTTGAACATATCATCCATTTTATGTTCCTTTTGGCCTTTTTTATATCAATAAAACATTTTGTACATCACAAACTTTAAACACAAACATGCCCTGCGCGTTGCAGCAAAAGCCCGCTCGCAGGTGCAAAACCTTGTTTAATTAATAAAGTAATTACTCCCACATCCTAAAGTATACATTTTTCAAAGTAGACTTAAAACACTCGGCATTACACATAAATCTAGAAAGATATTTTGTTCCTTAAAAAAAATCTGTGAATAAATCTCTTTTTTTTAAGCCAACTTATATAAAAAATTCCGAACAATTCACAAGATGCAAGTTGTTCAAACATATAAAAAAAACAAGAAACAAAACAAATATAACTAAGGTCTAATATAACCAATAAAGATAACTATCATGGAAAAATTAATAAAGTTGAACTTGCACCATATTACCCAAGAAATGAAATGGTGTTTATGTCATTCGTCACTTTTTTCAATAATATTATTAGCCATAACTATATTAGTAATAATACTTGTATAATTTATTTTTATTTTTCTAGAACTGTAAAATTTCATTAAACAAATGGCAAGATGCTAGAGACCCAACAACCAACAACCAAATTACAAGTCTAACGATTTTTTATCTAAAGATTAACTCAAAGATTAATTTAATCTCCTCCAAAACTTTTGACAAGCAGGTTTGTTGAAAATAACTTCATTCCTTGTTTTACAAATGCACCAACAGCCCATGAGAATGATGGCATGGAGCGCCTTGGTTTTCTGATGATCGAGGGTGCTTGTTTCATAAATCTTAAGCAAATCTTGTACCGAAAACGCATACATTGGAGGATTTGACATCAATTACTAACGAAGTGTCAAACCCAAGTGGCAAAATAGCACCAAGTTAGCAAATGGTCACCTGTTTCGTCATAATCACCACATATCTTACAAGTCACCGACTGAACATTGATATTTCTTTTAGACAAAGCCAAAAGCAAAGAAATTCTCTCTATTTCATCCTTCCAAGCGAAAATATTAATTTCTTGGGAACCCGATTATTTCACGTCATGACGAACGGGAGAAAGATATTAGAGGTAGAATTCAAGGGTTTCTTCATGAAGGCCATAAAAAACTCCCCTGAAAGATCATGAGACCACACCATTTGTCCAAGTGTACCCCTACAGAAACTTGATATAACACATTTAAAAATGCAGTACTGTGCTCCTAGACTTTCATATAAGACCTTTTCAATTGTCATTTCCGGATTCCATTTTCAATTTTTCATCTACCATCTTGTAACACGTCTGAACTAAACAAGATTTAACAAAGCACGACGTTTCAACCTAATATAAGTATTATTACCCTGTTAAAATTTACAAATTATTGACTATATATATTTTTGTATTGTCACACCCCAACCAAAGGCGGCGGAACATGCCGGGATGCAACGTGATTGGACAAATACACAAGACACTATTAAAGTGACAATATTTAATCAACTCATTAATTTCATTCAATCACCAAGGTAACGTTACATTGTTCATACAAATAACATCAAAACATAAGAAATAGATATTGTTCATTCTTCTAATAACCTAGCGGTATCAAAATAGAATGACGTCTTCAAACTCCAACTCAAGTAATAATCAAACCTGTAACATGCATAAAATAACATTTGTCAACACGTATGTTGGTGATCAATTTCATAATTTTGAGTATATATAATATGAGTGAAATCCACAAACGTATATGAAACTATAAATAAAAGCATCAATCATGGTATATAAAACATATGTAAATGAGGATCATTTCTAATCGGTAAGAATACTGACATACTTGGATAATGAGGCCCTATTCTACTAGCACAAGGCTAAGTAGTTAGGGGAGCGTATGATCATACTTAATGAGGCTCAACAACATAAAAATAAACACTCGCGCACGTAAAGCATATGAGACATATAACACGCAATAGAGCAAGTATTCTAGCATCATATACCCTAAAGTTTGTGGTTTGAGAAATGAGTATAATATAAATCATTTTTGTTTGAATAAGTATGCATGTTACCCCCAAAAGATAAAAGTGAAAACGGGGGATGAAATGTACTCACGTTAACTAAGTAACTTGAAAGATTGATTCGTGAATAATCGGAGATCGGGTTTAACGAGCAAGACCTAGATTAAACGGGTCTTAAGTTAGTAGGTAGTCTTGGAAGGGTTTAAAATAAAATACGACAAGTAAAGTAAATAAATGAAGTTTATGGTTTAAAAATGTAAATACTTGGGAAATTAAAGACATGTTCTAAAAAGTAAGTTTACTCGAAACCGGGTCTTGGTATTTCATTCATAATTATTACTCAACCTATGTTAAGTAACTTATGTGGGTTATAATGCACTAATGCAAGACCCTTTGGGTATATGAACACCAAAACAAGGTTTTAATCGAGTGTTCGGATTTGTTAACTTGAGTCTAGATAATTAACTAAACTCAAAGTTAACTTTCCAAAATGTTTTGAGATAACTCAATGAAATCGAAAGACTTAACCAAGTATATAGTTCTATTATGAAGAACCTTAACGTCCGTTAAGTGTGTATTTGGTATCACCGGTCCAAGCTTGTTATAAGATCAAGTTGGATACCGACACACCAAGTAAGTTGATAAAATACTTAAAATTAGTTTAAAATACATTATTGAAGAAAAGATGAGTTTCGGTGGCCAAAAACACACTTGTGTGTCTTAGGCAAGTGAACTCGGTTTAGTTCGGTTTTGGTTCGGTCCTTGACTCGGGATGATACCCAGGATGGTTGCCACATACCCAAATACCATAGAACTATCAAAATGGTTTTAGAAGTTACAAGGTTCAAATCTTTCATAAACATGTTTATTTAACTATTTTAAACAAAACTAGTAAACAAAACTATTTAAAACAAAAGCTAGTAAACAAGAGTTCGGTCTTGGTTCGGTCTTGATTCGGGTCTAATCTCGGGATGAAACCGAGACTAGTGACTTCATACCCAACACCATGGAACTCTTTAAACATGAATTAAAACTAAACTACTTACAATATAAACAAAAGCATTAAAGGGAAATAGTATAAACAAGACTAGTAAACAAGAGTTTGGTCTTGGTTCGGTCTTGATTCGGGTCTAATCTCGGGATAAAACCGAGACTAGTGACTTCATAACCAATACCATGAAACTCTTTAAACATGAATTACAAGCTAAACTACTTACAATATGAACAAGACTAGGAAAGCATTAAAGGAAAATAGTATAAACAAGAACTACAAAGAGTTCTCCACGTAGCCTTGCCTTGTAGCATATCACCTCCCGAAGAAGATGAAAGCCGAAGGAAACAAGGGGTGCATATTATATATATGTTGTGCCACAAGATATGAATTAATAAGTAACAAACAAGAATTAAAGAAGGTTATTGCTTGATTATTAAGAACCTTAGAGGTTAGAGATATGAACTTTATTTGGGAGAGAAAGAAGATAAATGAGCAAAGAATAATGAAGAGGATGGGGTTGTTTATATAGGGAAGGAGTCAAACTTGTTTTCCTTGTTTTATATCAATACTTGCATGTGTTTTTTTTAAAAAA
The DNA here is from genome assembly GCF_021521415.1 of Bidens hawaiensis. Taxonomy (NCBI): domain Eukaryota; kingdom Viridiplantae; phylum Streptophyta; class Magnoliopsida; order Asterales; family Asteraceae; genus Bidens; species Bidens hawaiensis. The sequence continues at coordinate 12,798 of NW_027499216.1, read as the reverse complement.
AAAAGGTTTAAATAATACAATCTAGTAACAAATCCAAAAGGTAAGAGATGATTATGAAACATAAAAATCCAACATTTTATATTAGTGAAAGATTTGGTTTACAAATCGGGTCGGGTTTTGATACAAATACAAATACAAATACAAAAAAAGATCAAAAATGACGAATGTTACATGTATTGTGTACAAATAATGCTAACTCGAAATGATTAATAAGAAAAAAAAAGATTAGTTAAAGATACACCCAACCGTAGAATCTGAAGTGAGCATACAATTTTGTTTCGCAAGTTAATCTTTTAATATATGTGTTTGCTTATTGAGCTACATTATCATCATTTAATGCAATAATTAGTTACCAATAATTTTTCAAACATTTTTAAAAAAAAATCACGCATGTGCAAATTCTAATGAAGACGGCCCCGATTAAAAGTAAACATATAAAAAAATATTGTTTACTAAAGAAATGTAAATATTTGTTAAATTTACTAAAGAAATACAAAGATAAGGGGGGAAATAGTGTAAATATATATCTACTAAATTTGTAACCGTGTGATATGTTGATGGAAAGACAAATTTAGCCCTAAATATTCAAAATATAAGGCTATAGGAGTTGTACTTGTAGCAACAAGTTATGTACCTCTTAAAATTTAAGAGATCCCTAACTCCTATATTATATATAGTAGAGATTGGGATATTGGTTTTTAGTATTCACAATTTTCACTCATTTGCTGATAACACTAAGTTTCAACCTGTTACCCACCACTTCCAACTTTCACCTTATTTGTTTTTGTCACTTCCTCACTAACATCATTAGTGGAATCCCATAGGATATCACACCAGATTGTCGGATGCACTTCACAACCGTCGGATAGCCCTAGAATCTTAGCGATTGGTCTTCTCTGTGTCAATCAAACCTTCGAGTTGCCGCTACCGCCTTCGATAGATGTTCGAACCACCCTGAATCACAAGCCACCGCCGTCTACGGCGGAACCTTACACGTGCCGCCTCCCTCTTCTCTGTTTCCAGACATGTACTTTACCAGGAAAATATGATTCACCAAAACCCTATCAGCGCCGCCTCCCTCTTATCTTTTCCAATCTTCTGCTTCACCAAAAATCAAGATTCCACTAACATTAATCGTCAATTCGCTAGTGAAAAAATAACTAAAACAAATATGATGAGTATTGGAAATGACAGGTAACAAATCAAAAGTAATGAAAGTTAAAAATAATAAAAACCAATATCCTTAAATATAATAAATAAATAATTAATCCACCATGGTGAAAAACCTTTGATTCCGGCAAATAAAAAGTCTTAAAATAAATCAACTTTATCATGCCCTGCCATTATTGGCACCCTCATTAACAGTTATTTAAAACGGCTCTCACTATTGTCGTTTGGCGCCCACCGAAACCAACTTCCAATTTTCCTTCATATTAAAAACCATACGTTATACACCCACCGTAACCAAAACCAAACAACCCAAACACCAACTCGTTTTATACTTATTATTATTCAATATTATTTAATTTCAAACACCTTTTCCCACCCCTATAAATACCTTACATGACTTAACCAATGTTTGCCAATTTACACACCCTAACTGCCTATTCATTAAATACTTTCTCTCTTCGATTCAATTAAATGTCGTTTTCAACACGCAAAACGAACAAGCCAGTTAGGTCATTCGCCTCCACCACCTCCACCTTCTCCTCCGGATCGATTTTCCAAAACCGATCCGCGCCTCATGTAAACGTTTACGGAACAACAACAACTTCCTCCTCGTCGTCGTCGGTTCGATTCTCGTTCGATAACAACCGTCCGATTTCGCCTAGCCGATCGATAACATCCGTTCCGAGAAATCCTACTCAGAAGAAAACGTGTATGTGCTCGCCTACGTCGCATCCAGGATCATTCAGATGTAGTTTGCATAAACTTAAAAACTCTAATAATAATAATAATAATAGTAGAAACAATCATCACAATATGAACACAAACACGTACCCATCGAACCGCCTCAATGCGAGGCGGTCCGCAATGACCAACTCGCTTGTGCGAATTGGAACGGTCGAAGGGGGCGATTTGGTTAAACGAGCACTTGTGGCTTTGATTCGACCGTCTTCTCATCAACAAAGACGGAGATCGTCGTTTCAGCAAAAGCCTAGTCGGCTTTCGGTCATGTCGAAGGCTGAGAATGTTTAGATTTGTTAATTTGTTAATTTTTTAATATGTTTGTTACTCGTCCTAAACTTGTGACGGAGGTTATCGAAGGTGTAACGAACAGATCACTGAAGATTGATGAGCAGTTTTGAAGAATTCGAGCTCGAAAACGAGCTTGAAAATGATATAGGAGATCTGTTTTAACTGTGTATACAGCGTAGCTCAGTTGGTTAAGAGGGTGTAAGAGTTGGAACAATAATAGACTAATATCATCCGTTGCCGCCAGTATTGAAATCTAGTTAGATCAATTAATTTGAACTATGAATAATAAAACTAAGTTCAATTCAACCTAAGCTACGCTAACGATCTCTGTATATGTTGATGATCGGCATCTTCGTCTTTGATCATCTCCGTTAAGTTCAATATCTCTTCTATATGCTTCGTTAGCTCGGTTTTATTCGTTAAGGTTAGATGTTTTCCGTTAAAAATCAGCATTTATATTGAAATATAAGACAAGCGAGCAATAAATAGAAAAAATAAGTCGTTTTAAAATAATATTTATAGAAATGTATTTTGTATTTTAACAAATTCCTGTGGATCTAATATTATGTGCTTTTGCAGGTACGTTGTTGTTGACAGGCTGGATATAATTTGTATACTGATTATGACTTTGATTTTGGTGACTAATTGGACCACACTTGACCTAATTTTCCTATGCATTGGAGGACTCGTGGACTATCTACAATTATTAAACTTTAACCATAAGTCTATAATTAAAACGAACCCAAATATAAATTATTAGGAGTTGGCAGGTTTAACGTCAATGAGCTGGTGGTGGAATGGAAATAAAGAGACTTCATGTTTTATATGACCAAGGTTCGAATCTTATCCTAGCATTTATTTTCAGTGCCACCAGGATGATGATGAGAGACTAGACGAATAAGTGACGTTCACTAGTTAAATCCTTGAATACCTTCAAGCTAGTGTTCACGGGTATTGGCTTTAGACGAAAGTTTTCTTCAGATCAAAAGACGAGTATATCCTGATATGACGAATTTAACGAGTAGCTTGTTTACAAGATTCACCATTAAAAAAAGAAAGGAGCTGGTTTAATGTTGATGCAACCTTGTTTGGTGAGTGGTAGCTAGCTGTTAAGGAACAAAATAATATTATAGACTATGGGTGGTTATTTGGAAACGATGATACCTAAGTATATGAAGATATAATAATGATTAATGAGGTTAATGGTGTCTTAGATCTGGTAGACAACCTGAAAACAATCTAGTGACTTCCATATGGATACAAAAAATTATCTGCTTTTAGTTTTACAACAGAATCTCACCAAATTAAACATTTTTTTTACATATGTAATCATAAATTATATGTTACACAAAAGTTATATGTTATGTGAAAGTATTTTTGTTTTTCTACTTTAAGGAGATATAGGTGAGTACATGAACGAAAACGTCGAAATACCCTCTGGCTAACATGAAACGTTAGTTAGAAACTTATTAATGTTGAACGTCGCAGCAAAGTAAAGAACGGAATGGAAATGTCCACATACCGGTTCTTGTTTTCTACGGACATGATTATGATCGATGGAGCATTATGAATTTTTTATCATGTATGTATTATGGTGTTTCAATCCTTGACCAAGCACAAAGGGGGCAAAAAATATACGTGTATGTATGTATGTATGTATGTATGTATGTACGTACGTACGTATGCATGTATCATTTAGGGAAATTGGATTTTAATACTACTAACTTTCGCTTATTGGTCGTTGGCACTCCCAACTTACAAATTGGCCGCTGACACTCCTAACTTTTCACATATTTTTCTATACCACTCCCGTCGTTAAAAAAATACTAACGTCGTTAGTGTTTGGGCAAAAAGTGTAAAATGACTAAGTTAAAAGTAAAATTTTAAAATATATATTCTACCATCATCACCTCCCTCCATCGCCACCACCTAACACCACCACTACTTACACCGCCACCACAGCCACTCACCACCACCACCCACCACCGTCACCGCTTACAACCACCACCATAACCACTGCCCCACCCGCTTGCAACCACCCCACTACCGTCGCCGCTGCCTACCACCACCAACTACACGAACCAGGTGGTGGTTGTGGTGGGTGGTTGCAGTGGTGATGGTGGTAGTGGAGGCTGTTGAGGGTAGGGGCAGTGGTTATGGGTGGTGGGTGGTTGTAGTGGTGGTGATAGGCGTTGGCAGGAGGTGGGTGGTGGTAGGTGGTAGTAGGTAGTGGCTGGAGGTGGCGGTTGGTAGTGGGTGGTAGTAGTAGTGCAGTGGAGGAAGGTGATGGTAGTGGGATATATTTAAAATAAGTTTTGATTTTACCTTTAACTTAGCTATTTTACACTTTTTGCCCAAACACTAACGACGTTAGTGTTTTTTAACGACGGGAGTGGTACAAGAAAATATGTGAAAAGTTAGGAGTGCTAGCGGCCAATTTGTAAGTTGGGGGTGTCAGCGGCCAATAGGCGAAAGTTAGGGGTATTAAAATCCAATTTCCCTATTATTACTTATATTTGAGCGTTCATAATATTCGTGCAAACTCCTTATCAAAACTCAATGAACTTAAGGGAAATCAAAATATATTACTCCGTATTTGAAAAAAATATATGGATGAAATTTGATAGGGTGATTTAGAAACAGTGTAAAAAAATTTGGTCTGATATTTATAGGAGACATTAGACTTTGTTCTTTTTTTCCCAGAAAAAGAATTACTCAAAACACCTATTTAAACGGTTAAATATTTAACTGTTGTACAATGAGAAAAGACGAGAAAAACCCTAGGCAAGACTCATTTTTAGCGGGACGGTATTGCCGCCGGCTCCAAGGCTTGCCGTGTCCCTCCCGTGTGCATACAGTGTCATATAAGTTAAACATATCAAGTTATATTAAAGAAAACAAAAGGCAAAATTCAAGTTAAGATTCGTATTCCAACAGATAAGATTTTTAAAGTGAAGGTGTTATGGGAGCCCACTGCCTTACCAAACTTTTCCCTTTTGTCCAATCAGTTTCATGTGATCATGTCTATTGTCAAAATTCAAAGGACTCAAATCAAGATCATTACTTTTATAAATTTACATAGAATATAATTGGTAAATAGTAAGTATAAACTATAAGTTTTGAGTTTTTAACCGGGGCTCGATCGAGCAATGTTCAGAATGGATGAGAAGTCATTCAGCCATTCGAGACATCATGGTACATGAGTAATAAATATTTGGAGACCCCGAAAAACAGTAGATGGACAACAACAATGCCTCATTTTACGACCCCTAAACTACTCCCTAACCAGGTTTGAACCTAGGTGATCTTCAAAGAGTCTTCGACTATTACCATTGGGCTAATAAGTCGAATGGCATTTTTACCCTATAAAGTATAAGTACCCTCCCTTTATGTATAAGACATTTGGTTATCATGAATTAATTTGCATTTATCACACTTATAAACTAAATTCGGGTCGGAGTCTAGTCGGATAGAGATCTTCCCCATCACTATGGTGAGTCTAACATTGTTTACATATGCGGACGGATCAGATGATCGAAGATCCGAGCATTACTTATGGGGTTCACAACTAACCGAAGGGATCTTTATAGCAACAATTTGTTTATTTAAAATAAAACATAAAACTATTTCACTCAAGTAAAGTTTTTTTCTTTCTTTTTTTAGATTATTTAGTCTCTTTCCTAAATGAAAGCTCATTTCAAAAGTTCGGTGTCGAATATAGAAAAACAATATATGTTGTAAGTCTTTTTCAAACATCGTTTTATCATATAAATAATTCATTCCTTACTATTTAGTATTAACTCAATTAAGAACTAGTTAACCGCTATTTGTCTGTCTTAGAGCTTCTCCAATGTTGGCATCCAAATTTGACGTGGATCCTAAGTGGAGGTATGAGAGAGACGAGGAGGGCGTCTAGAAATTTGGAGAGAAATGTGACGTCTATATTGGTTTGTGAGAGGGGGGAGGGGGGGGGGGGGCAGACGAGTGAAGAGATGCAGACCGGTGATAACACATTATAGATGTTCTTAAGAAAGCAAACTCACAAAAGGGAAAAGTGTTCTTGCTTAAAAGTTAATAGTTGATGGGCCATGTTGAATATCGGGTAGGAGTGTAGGACTTAGGAGCCTTATAAAAGGACTGCCAGTTGGGCTTGATGCCACAAGTAGGTCCACTGTAGACAGCCCACTATGCTCATAAAATAATATGTTGTGGGGCCCGTGGATTCGATGGGCATAAGTAAAATAATATGTTGTGGGGCCCACTATGAACAAATTTGGAACAAAATTTCAATTGTTTGGCTAGTTAGAAGATAAGGTATACTTCATTCTTCTTACTCGTCACGTTTGTGTTAACTCAGTACCAACTCAACTTTCAACTCACCCTGTTATGATCATTTCTCCCATTCTATATCATTCCGTTTTATTTAATATCAAAACAGACAAAAAACAAAACAAAACAAAAAAATGATTGGTGGATGAGGCCACCACTCTTCAAATGACGGGAATACCCACACCCATTTGGATCATGTCATGCATGAGATTGATGGGGCGGGAAGGTGTTCAAATGGTGTCACTGTCAGCAAGATGTGACATATCATGTAGAACCATTTCCTGATCCCCTAACTAATACGGGTTTGCATTACGTAAATACGATAATTAATAAACTAATAAGTAATTTTGTACATAGTGTAAAAATTCATCCACCCGTTTATGTCTGAAATTTGAGCTTGCCCGCCTCAGTTTATCAAACAAATTCTACACGCATATTCATTTCCGTCCAACCTTCGCCGCTGCAAACCACACATTACAATACAAAAAATGTAAAACCCATTAATAAGTCCTTGGATTCTACAACCCACTATTCAGTATTCTCCCCACCCTTCATTTCCCAACCACCACCATGACCACCACCAAACGCCACCACCAACCACCACCACCCGCCCGCCGCCAAACCCTCCTCCACCTAATCTCTACCGCCGCCTCCGCCACCGCCGCCGCCCACTCCTTCCTCACCACCCACGACCTCACCCTCCACCCCCACCAAACCCTAACCCTCGAATCCAACATCTCCGCCGTCTCTCTCTCCATCTCCAACCTCCTATCTCTCCTCCACCACCCCATCGCCTTCGCCATCCCCAAACCACCACCACCGCCACCGTCATGGTTCCACCGCTTAATAACATCAGTTTCCGACACCGACCCATTATTCATCGAATCATTCCGTATGTCTAGACAATGCTTTAATAATATTATACACATCTTAACCCCATCATTAACCTCACTCCCAATCACCCCCAACTACGCAATTGCAGCCACCCTGTTTCGACTCGCGCACGCTGCGTCGTTTAACGCAGTTGCCCGAAGGTTCGATATCAATTCGGCGACTGCGTGTCGAGTGTTTTACATTGTCTGTAAGGCGATAATCGAAAAGTTAGCTCAGTTGTTTGAATTGAGGTCTGATTTGAATAGAATTGTATTGGGGTTCGGTTGGATTTCGCTTCCGAATTGTTGTGGTGTGTTGGGGATTGATAAGTTTTCAGTAAAGGGTAATCTTTTCGGGGAGAACGGGTCGGTGATGGTGCAGGCGTTAGTCGATTCCGAGGGTCGGTTTCTCGATGTGTCGGCCGGGTGGCCAAGTAGTACGAAACCCGAGCTTGTGTTGCGACAGTCGGAGTTGTACTCCGCGGTTGAGGAGTCACGGGAGTTGTTGACGGGTCCGAGTTACGCGTTGGATGACGGGAGTTCGGGTTCGGTCCCGCAGTATTTTTTAGGGGAGTCGTGTTTCCCACTTTTGTCGTGGCTGATTACGCCTTTTGGGAAAGACGAGGTTGATGATGATGAGGATGTTGGTGATGATGATGAGGATGTTGGGAAACGAGCGTTTAATTCGGTGCATAGTCGGGGGATGGAGTTGGTGGATACGGCGTTTGGGAGGTTACGGGCGAGGTGGAGGATATTGTCGAAGGAGTGGAAAGAGGAGTCCATTGAGTCGTTTCCTTACTTTGTGGTCACGTGTTGTTTGCTTCATAACTTTCTTATTAAGTCCGGTGAGGAGTTTGCGGATGAGGATGAGGTTTATACGAGGAATCATGATCTTTCGGATTACGAAGGCGAAGGGGATGAGACGGGCGAGAGGATTAGAAATGCGATCGCGTCACATTTGAGTCGGGTAAGTTAAATTCGGATGCTTTTTATGTTCTTTGTTGATAAACATATGAAAGTAATAGTACATATACAGATAATGGACTTATTTGCATTGTGTTACTTTTTATGTTATTGTACAATAATACTAACTAGTGCATATCTTTTTGTAAGATGATATAAAGCTACAAGATATTCAATATTTTTTACTTAATATGCACCAACAAGTGAGTTATATGTCAATTCAAGATTTACTAATTAAATTTATAGTTTACTAACTAAGCAGTTAATGCAGAAAAATATCTCTTATCGGTAAATGACCGATATCTGAGATATCGGTTATCGCAGTGAGATGGGATATCAATAATTTTAATATGTTGAAAAATTCATATATATAGCAATTTAACACTAATAATTTAGTATATTCTCCCACCGTTAACAAACTAAGAATTGATTAAGACTTAAAACACTAATACTGAACACTAAACGTTGATAATTAAGACTTTAAACACTGATATCGGGAATATCGATTATATATCGGTCAATATCATTGATATTATCGGTACCGGTATATTAAACTGATATTTTGATTTATATATCGCCAAGGAACCGAAACCGAGATATATCGGCGATATCGACCGCATAGATTATTAATTAATAAGATGATATAATAAAGATACAAGCTTTCCAATCTGTTTTTTTTTTTTTACTTTATATGCATCAAGATGCAAGTTATATACTAATATGTCAAAAATTCAAGATTTACTAATTGATTATAATTTGTGTTATGTTTGACTATTTCAGTGGGAAGATTGTTGACTTGTGTTAGAATAGAGAAGTAAGGTATGATTTTGGATATTGCAGTGCTTCAGATTTTTTTAAGTTATTTGTATTTTTTATATGTGATGTTAAGCTGGTATAGTGTTTTGGTTGCAGAAGCTGTGTTGGTGTGACTTGGAACAATTGCAGGCGAAACTTGATCAAGGCTTCAAACTTTTGTAGATACCGTTTTAGGGGTTGGGGGGGGGGGGGGGGGTATTAATTTTGAAAGAGATGCTTGTCGGGTCTGTTGGTACAGAAGTAGATGGTTTTCTAGATATCGAATCTTGAATTGAAAATGAAAGTGTTACTTTTTAGTAGTTTATTGAAGATTATATGTGTTGTTATGTTGTTGTATTGTTTAAATGTGCTATTTTCTATTAGGAATATGCAATTATGCATATGTCAAGTTTTGATACTTTCGACTATGCAACTATACTTTCGGTTCGTATCTAACCTTTTAATAACTTGTGGCTAATGACGTCGGTTTATGATGATGTGGCAAATGACGTGGAGGCCGCCACATAAATTAAAGTTACTACATGTACATACAATAGCAAGAATCTAAAAGTTTGGTACATTAAAAAGTTGGTTCAAACTTTAAACCAATGTTTTAAAGGCTAAAGCATACCGATTGATGTAAGGTTAAATACATACTTTTAAGTTGTTAAATATAAAAGAAAGGGAAACTGGCTTAAAAAGTTTAAGTACTTTGAAAATAGTTTAATGGGTTGGACAGTTTGCTAATTTGGGCCATGTTGAACCTGGGCTTATTGGGGCTATGTTATAGTTATACATAGTGACAGAGGTGCACAAATCGGATATTAGAAGAACCCGGGTTCGGGCATAATCAGGTATTAGAAAATCGGGTAAATAGCAATACCCGGGTAGGGTTCGGGTCCGGGTATTGCCTCTAAAAACCATACCCTATGTATCGGGTTCGGGTCGGGGTATAGAACCGGGTATTTGAATACCCTATTTCCGGGTATTGAATAAACCATATTTTCGGGTTTTTCAGGTTTTTTTCGGGGTATAGATTGAAATTTTTTAGTGGTATTTTTCAGGTATTTTCCAGTTATTTTTCGGGTATATATTGGGTATTTGGAAAACCCAGTTTCAAGTATCGGAAAAACCCGGTTCCGAGTATGGAACGGGTTCGGGTTTTTTGGGTCTTACCGAGTTCAATTCGGATCCGGTTCGGGTACGGGTTTTGGTACTAAAATTCATACCTTATCCGTACCCTACGGGTAGGGTCGGGTACGGGTATTAAAAACCCGGATAAAAAAAACCGGTTCTTGATTTTTTTTTCGGGTTCGGTTTTTTTGTGCACCTCTACATAGAGATGCACAAAATACCCGGTTCTGGACCCGAACCGAAACTGGTTCCTATCTGCACCCAACACGTGGGTAAGACATGGTATAGGTTTTCTCCGTACTCGGACCTGCCAGAACCGAAAATACATGGTAAAACCTGATCCTACCTCCATAATTGGAGCATGCACCTGTAGTTATACAAGAAGGTGGATATGTGATGTAGAATGTGGATCAAAGTGTCGTACACCAAATGAATGTTTGATGATGATCTACCTCCTATATTAATAAATAAAAAAAATAATTCAGGAGGGAGACGTGTTAATTGGAGATGGCTCCTCCCTCAGAATGATTTTATTCCCACTCATTCTGATGTCCTCTTTTGTTCCGTCACCAAAAGCCCATAATAACCTAAACAAAAATCTCCTGAAATGTTGCTCTCCAACTGTTATAACTGTTTGTATTTGGATTTTCAGACGATTTACTTGGTTATTAGAAAAACATCCCGATTTCTTGAACAAGTTACGTTACATCTATCTGAGTCGTCCTTTATTAATAATAACTGTATTTGATTATCAATTACTGGTATGTTTGGTAATTGTTGATGATGAATTTGTAGGACGACTTCCACTCGCATATCTGCTCAAGAATACCATACCACCTCTATATATATAAAGGCATTGGATATGTATGATTTATTATTATAGGATGCTCCATGATTGTTTTGACTTATTCATAGTAAGAGACTAATTTTGCGTCAGTCTTCAACTTATATCAATGATCTGAATATGCTTTTTTTTAATGGTAAATTAACATTAAGTTATCTTTCTTTTGCTTTTCATTAAACAGGGAAGACTATTGATCATCGGGGACATCTGAAGAAACGTGGATCTACTCACTGGTAGCAGATCTACTTTCCTCGGGTATGATTAAACTGTTTCACCGATGGTTCCTCTGAATCCGTGTTCTTCCACCTACAAAATGAACAACGCCGTTACTTACCCCTCAGAAAGGGACAGAGGGGTCCTCTTTGGGGTAACCCTCCGGCGTGAGAATCAGTATCTTTGTGGGGAAGATAATAATGTGTGAGTCAGTGAATCTCAAGAGTATTGCTGAATCGCTGAATACTCTTGATTGTGTGACTGTGTGTTTTCTGTAACTGACTGTGAGTGAATATAATTCAATATGATTGAATGTGATATCACTGCTTGTAACTGTCAATGATTGAGTGTGAATCTGTCATAAAAGTGGAGTTGATGCTGTATTTATAGTGCTAGGGTTACCACCGGTTGGGCTCAACCTCGTTGGCTTCCTCCAATCGCACTGCGCCACGTGTCCTCTGGGACACCTGGCGCTTTCTCGTTGGTTGTAATCACGTGGTAACACATGTGTCATGCTGAGTTGTCGACCTTTCATTCGGCAGCTATCAACATCAGCATATTCTTTCTCCTTAAAAAGATACCTTCTGGAAGGTTGTCTGATGTGCACAATCAAGATTGCCCTAATCCTGATTTGGATAAGGACGAGGTTGATTATGTGCACGTATGATATGCGCTCACCCTGAGGATGCGCGGGGTCTTCTCTTTATTCTCACGCGCAGATATTTCATGCGCAGATGTGATATGCGCCGCGCGCTGATGCGCTGCGCGCATATGTGATGCGCGAGCATATGTGTGCCTGGGCATATGATGCCTGAGCATGTTTTGTATGCGCCATGCGCATAGGTTTTGGCTTTGTGCCTTCATAATGTCTTTATCTTGTGGGTTGACCCGCCTTGCTTGGTGTTGAGGCTGGTACATACCTCTTCAAGCCCCCCCAGTCTAATGTGTGTCTTATCTCGCGCGAGCGCGGTAAGCCTTCGCACTTCTGCTCATTCCTTTAGAATACCCAAGTTTATTAACAGTTCTGTCGCTTGTTTTTGTAGATGCGCTTGAAAACTACGAGCTAGAGCTCGCGGAAGAGGAGGAGGAGGAAGAGGAGGCGCCCCTACTAAAGCGCAAAGCTAAAGGGAAATCTGGCGCAGGGGCCAGTAAGAAACAGAAGAAAGATGACACCCCTGTCGCTCATCCCCATGCTCAAACGAAGGGACCTAAGGAAACCCAAGTGTTTACCACAAAGGTTTCTTTAGCTTCTCTGCCTGTGAGAGTGGGCAGACCTCCTGTCCACTTGAGGTATGGTGGCGTCGCCTCCTCCTTTCGCGCGGCTGAAGAGAGAAGCAGTGCCGCGCCTGCAACAGGTATACTTTATTTATCTTCATCTGGCTGAATTGTTATTAAACCTTTGCTCCTTTAAATGTTTGCAGAGGCAGGGACGGTAACAGATCAGCCGAA